>NW_027517482.1:0-43149 GCF_048772815.1 Callospermophilus lateralis | reverse complement strand
TTTCCTCTTCAAGTAGCCTTAGGCACAGACTGTGGAAAAGCACTTTCATTGAGATGGGTTGCCAAGCTTCTAAGAATTAACGAGTTTCCGTAATACGAGCAAACACTTTTTCACCCAATCTTGATGATACTTGGTGGTAATGATCAGTACTCAAATCCCAGTTGGCTCACCAAATTTTGTTCTTCTAGGTTGAAGCGTTCGTCTACAGTAGCAGTTTTTATATTTAGGTTTCCTCTGCTCTCTCCAATATAGATAGATGAATTTGGAACTCTAAATCCAACATGGTTCATAGTAGCTCTTTGAAACTTGAAAAAATAAAGGAGTTCTCAGTTTTGTCTCTATGGTTTGTTTGCTCGTCAAGTAGCCCTAGGCATAGACTGTGGAAAAGCAATTTAATTGAGAGGGGTTGCCAAGCTTCTAAGAATTAACGAGTTTCGGAAATACCAGCAAATATTTTTTCAGCCAATCTTGATGATACTTGGTGGTAATGATCAGTACACAAATCCCATTTGGCTCACCAAATTTTGTTCATCTAGGTTGAAGCGTTTGTCTACAGTAGCAGTTTTTATATTTAGGTTTCCCTCTGTTCTCTCCTATATAGATAGATGAATTTGGAACTCTAAATCCAACATGGATCGTAGTAGCTCTTGGAAACCTGACAATATAAAGGAGTTCTCAGTTTGTCTCTATGGTTTGTTTCCTCTTCAAGTAGCCCGAAGCAGAGACTGTGGAAAAGCACTTGCATTGAAAGGGGTTGCCAAGCTTACAAGAAATTACGATTTTCCGAAATACCAGCAAATATTTTTTCACCCAATCTTGATGATCATTGTGATAATGATCAGTTAACAAATCCCACTTGGCTCACCAAATTTTGTTCTTCTAGGTTGAAGCGTTCTTCTACAATAGCAGTTTTTATATTTAGGTTTCCCTCTGTTCTCTCCTATATAGATAGATGAATTTGGAACTCTAAATCCAACATGGTTCGTAGTAGCTCTTGGAAAGTTGACAATATAAAGGAGTTCTCAGTTTTGTCTCTATGCTTTTTTTCCTTTTCAAGTAGCCCTAGGCACAGACTGTGGAAAAGCACTTTTATTGAGAGGCGTTGCCAAGCTTCTAAGAATTAACGACTTTCCGATATACCAGCAAATATTTTTTCACCCAATCTTGATGATACTTGGTGGTAATGATCAGTACACAAATCCCACTTGGCTCACCAAATTTTGTTTTTCTAGCTTGAAGCGTTGGTCTACAGTATCAGTTTTTATATTTGGGTTTCCCTCTGTTATCTCCTATATAAATAGATGAATTTGGAACTCTAAATCCAACATGGTTCGTAGTAGCTCATTGAAACTTGAAAAAATAAAAGAGTTCTCAGTTTTGTCTCTATGGTTTGTTTCCTCTTAAAGTAGCCCTAGGCACAGACTGTGGAAAAGCACTTTCATTGAGAAGGGTTGCCTACCTTCTAAGTATTAACGAGTTTCCGATATTCCAGCAAATATTTTTTCACCCAATCTTGATGATCCTTGGGATCAGTACACAAGGATCATCAAGCTTGGGCTGCAAAAAATTTTGTTCTTCTAGGTTGAAGGGTTCGGATACAGTAGCAGTTTTTATATTTAGGTTTCCCTCTGCTCTCTCCTATATAGATAGATGAATTTGGAACCCTAAATCCAACATGGTTCGTAGTAGCTCCTTGAAACTTGACAAAATAAAGGGGTTCTCAGTTTTGTCTCTGTGGTTGATTTCCTCTTCCAGTAGCCCTAAGCAAAAACTGTGGAAAAGCAATTTTATTGAAAGGGGTTGCCAAATTACAAGAAATTACGGGTTTCCGAAATACCAGCAAATATTTTTCACCCAATCATGATGATCCATGGTGATAATGATCAGCACACAAATCCCACTTGGCTCACCAAATTTTGTTCTTCTAGGTTGAAGCGTTCGTCTACAGTAGCAGTTTTTATATTTAGGTTTCCCTCTGTTCTCTCCTATATAGATAGATGAATTTGGAACTCTAAATACAACATGGTAAGTAGTAGCTCTTTGAAACTTGACAAAAAAGGAGTTCTCAGTTTTGTCTCTATGGTTTGTTTCCTCTTCAAGTAGCCCTAGACACAGACTGTGGAAAAGCACTTTCATCGAGAGGTGTTGACAAGCTTCTAAGAATTAACGAGTTCCCGAAATACCAGCAAATATTTTTTCACCCAATCTTGATGATACATAGTGGTAATGATCAGTACACAAATCCCACTTGGCTATCGAAATTTTGTTCTTCTAGGTTGAAGCGTTCGTGTACCGTAGCAGTTTTTATATTTAGGTTTCCTTCTGTTCTCTCCTATATAGATAGATGAATTTGGAACTCTAAATCCAACATGGTTTGTTGTAGCTCTTTGATACTTGACAAAAAAAGGAGTTCTCAGTTTTGTCTCTATGGTTTGTTTCCTCTTCAAGTAGCCCTAGACACAGACTGTGGAAAAGCACTTTCATTGGGAGGGGTTGCAAACCTTCTAAGAATTAATGAGTTTCCGAAATACCAGAAAATATTTTTTCACCCAATATTGATGATACTTTTTGGTAATGATCAGTACACAAATCCCACTTGGCTCACCAAATTTTATTCTTCTAGTTTGAAGCGTTCGTGTACCGTAGCAGTTTTTATATTTAGGTTTCCCTCTGTTCTCTCCTATATAGATAGATGAATTTGGAACTCTAAATCCAACATGGTTCGTGGTAGCTCTTGGAAACTTGACAATATAAAGGAGTTCTCAGTTTTTCCTCTATGGAATGTTTCCTTTTCAAGTAGCCCTAGGCACAGACTGTGGAAAAGCACTTTCATCGAGAGGAGTTGCCAAGCTTCTAAGAATTAACGAGTTTCCGATATACCAGCAAATATTTCTTCACCCAATCTTGATGATACTTGGGGGTAATGATCAGTACACAAATCCGACTTGGCTCACCAAATTTTGTTCTTCTAGGTTGATGCGTTCGTCAACAGTAGCAGTTTTTATATTTAGGTTTCCTTCTGTTCTCTCCTATGTAGATAGATGAATTTGGGACACTAAATCCAACATGGTTTGTAGTAGCTCTTTGATACTTGACAAAATAAAGGAGTTCTCAGTTTTGTCTCTATGGTTTTTTTCCTCTTCAAGTAGCCCTAGGCACAGACTGTGGAAAAGCACTTTCATTGAGAGGGGTTGCCAACCTTCTACGAATTAAAGATTTTCCGAAATACCAGCAATTATTTTTTCACCCAATCTTGATCATACTTGGTGGTAATGATCAGTACACAAATCCCATTTGGCTCACGAAATTTTGTTCTTCTAGGTTGAAGCGTTCGTCTACAGTAGCAGTTTTATATTTAGTTTTCCCTCTGTTCTCTCCTATATAGATAGATGAATTTTAACACTAAATCCAACATGGTTCGTAGTAGCTCTTGAAACTTGACAAAATAAAGGAGTTCTCAGATTTTTCCCTATAGTTTGTTTCCACTTCCAGTAGCCCTAATCAAAAACTGAGGAAAAGCAATTTTATTGAAAGGGGTTGCCAACTTACAAGAAATTACGAGTTTCCGAAATACCAGCAAATATTGTTCACACAATCTTGATGATACGTGGTGGTAATGATCAGTACACAAATCCCACTTGGCTCACCAAATTTTGTTCTTCTAGGTTGAAGCGTTCGTCTACAGTAGCAGTTTTTATATTTAGGTTTCCCTCGGTTCTCTCCTATATAGATAGATGAATTTGGAAATCTAAATCCAACATGGTTCCTAGCAGCTCTTTGAAACTTGACAAAATAAAGAAGTTCTCAGTTTTGTCTCTATGGTTTGTTTCCTCTTCAAGTAGCCCTAGGCACAGACTGTGGAAAAGCACTTTCATCGAGAGGGGTTGCCAAGCTTCTAAGAATTAACAAGTTTCCGAAATACCAGCAAATATTTTTTCACACAATCATGATGATACTTGGTGGTAATGATCAGTACACAAATCCCACTTGGCTCACCAAATTTTGTTCTTCTAGGTTGAAGCATTCGTGTACAGTATCAGTTTTTATATTTAGGTTACCTTCTGTTCTCTCCTATATAGTTAGATGAATTTGGAACTCAAAATCCAACATGGTTTGTAGTAGCTCTTTGAAACTTGACAAAATAAAGGATGTCTCAGTTTTGTCTCTGTGGTTTGTTTCCTCTTCAAGTAGCCCTAGGCAGAGACTGTGGAAAAGCAATTTCATTGAGAGGGGTCGCCAAGCTTCTAAGAATTAACGAGTTTCCGAAATACCAACAAATATTTTTTCACCCAATCTTGATGATACTTGGTGGTAATGATGAGTACACAAATCCCACTTGGCTCACAAAATTTTTTCTTCTAGGTTGAAGCGATCGTCTACATATGTTTAGGTTTCCCTGTGTTCTCTCCTATATAGATAGATGAATTTCGAACTCTAAATCCAACTTGGTTTGTAGTAGCTCTTTGATTCTTGACAAAAAAAGGAGTTCTCAGTTTTGTCTCTATGGTTTGTTTCCTCATCAAGTAGCTCTAGGCACAGAGTGTGGTAAAGCACTTTCCTTGAGAGGGGTTGCAAACCTTCTAAGAATTAACGAGTTTCCGAAATGCCAGCAAATATTTTTTCACCCAATCTTGATGATACTTGGTGGTAATTATCAGTACGAAAATCCCACTTGGCTCACCAAATTTTGTTCTTCTAGGTTGAAGCGTTCGTCTACAGTAGCAGTTTTATATTTAGGTTTCCCTCTGTTCAGTCCTATATAGATTGATGAATTTGAAACACTGAATCCAACATGGTTCGTAATAGCTCTTTGAAACATGACAAAATAAAGGAGTTCTCAGATTTTTCTCTATTGTGTGTTTCCTCTTCCAGTAGCCCAAAGAAAAAACTGTTGAAAAGCACTTTTATTGAAAGGGGTTGCCAACGTACAAGAAATTACGAGTTTCTGAAATACCAGCAAATATTTTTTCACCCAATCTTGATGATACGTCGTGGTAATGATCACTACACAAATCCCACTTGGCTCACCAAATTTTGTTATTCTAGGTTGAAGTGTTCGTCTACAGTAGCAGTTTTTATATTTAGGTTTCCCTCTGTTATCTCCTATATATTTAGATGAATTTGGAACTCTAAATCCAACATGGTTCGAAGTAGCTCTTTGAAACTTGACAAAAAAGGAGTTCTCAGTTTTGTCTCTATGGTTTGTTTCCTCTTCAAGTAGCCCTAGACACAGACTGTGGAAAAGCACTTTCATCGAGAGGTGTTGACAAGCTTCTAAGAATTAACGAGTTTCCGAAATACCAGCAAATATTTTTTCACCCAATCTTGATGATACATAGTGGTAATGATCAGAACACAAATCCCACTTGGCTATCGAAATTTTGTTCTTCTAGGTTGAAGCGTTCGTGTACCGTAGCAGTTTTTATATTTAGGTTTCCTTCTGTTCTCTCCTATATAGATAGATGAATTTGGAACTCTAAATCCAACATGGTTTGTTGTAGCTCTTTGATACTTGACAAAAAAAGGAGTTCTCAGTTTTGTCTCTATGGTTTGTTTCCTCTTCAAGTAGCCCTAGACACAGACTGTGGAAAAGCACTTTCATTGGGAGGGGTGGCAAACCTTCTAAGAATTAATGAGTTTCCGAAATACCAGAAAATATTTTTTCACCCAATATTGATGATACTTGGTCGTAATGATCGGTACACAAATCGCACTTGGCTCACCAAATTTTGTTTTTCTAGGTTGAAGCGTTCGTCTACAGTAGCAGTTTATATATTTAGGTTTCCCTCTGTTCTCTCCTATATAGATAGATGAATTTGGAACTCTAAATCCAACATGGTTTGCAGTAGCTCTTTGAAACTTACAAAATAAAGGAGTTCTCACTTTTGTCTCTATGGTTTGTTTCCTCTTTAAGTAGCCCTAGGCACAGACTGTGGAAAAGCACTTTCATTGAGAAGGGTTGCCAACCTTCTAAGAATTAACGAGTTTCTGAAATACCAGCAAATATTTTTTCACCCAATCTTGATGATACTTGGTCGTAATGATCGGTACTCAAATCGCACTTGGCTCACCAAATTTTGTTTTTCTAGGTTGAAGCGTTCGTCTACAGTAGCAGTTTTTATATTTAGGTTTCCCTCTGTTCTCTCGTATAGAGATAGATGAATGTGGAACACTAAATCCAACATGGTTCGTAGTAGCTCTTTGAAACTTGACAAAATAAAGGAGTTCTCAGATTTTTCTCAATGGTTTGTTTCCTCTTCCAGTAGCCCTAATCAAAAACTGTGGAGAAGCAATTTTATTGAAAGGGGTTGCCAACTTACAAGAAATTACGAGTTTCCGAAATACCAGCAAATATTTTTCACCCAATCATGATGATACGTGGTGATAATGATCAGCACACAAATCCCACTTGGCTCACCAAATTATGTTCTTCTAGGTTGAAGCGTTCGTCTACAGTAGCAGTTTTTATATTTAGGTTTCCCTCTGTTCTCTCCTACATAGATAGATGAATTTGGAACTCTAAATACAACATGGTTCGTAGTTGCTCTTTGAAACTTGACAAAATAAAGGAGTTCTCAGTTTTGTCTCTATGATTTGTTTCCTCTTCAAGTAGCCCTAGGCACAGACTGTGGAAAAGCACTTTCATCGAGAGGGGTTGCCAAGCTTCTAAGAATTAAAGAGTTTCCGAAATACCAGCAAATATTTTTTCACCCAATCTTGATGATACTTGGTGGTAATGATCAGTACACAAATCCCACTTGGCTCACCAAATTTTGTTCTTCTAGGTTGAAGCGTTCGTCTACAGTAACAGTTTTTATATTTAGGTTTCCCTCTGTTCTCTCCTATATAGATAGATGAATTTGGAACTCTAAATCCAACATGGTTCGTAGTAGCTCTTTGAAACTTGAAAAATAAAGGAGTTCTCAGTTTTGTCTCTATGGGGTGTTTCCTCTTCAAGTAGAACTAGGCACAGACTGTGGAAATGCACTTTCATCGAGAGGGGTTGCCAAGCTTCTAAGAATTAACGAGTTTTCCAAATACCAGCAAATATCTTTTCACCCAATCTTGATGATACTTGGTGGAAATGATCAGAACACAAAGCCCACTTGGCTCACCAAATTTTGTTCTTCTAGGTTGAAGCGTTCGTCTATAGTAGCTGTTTTTACATTTAGGTTTCCCTCTGTTCTCTCCTATATAGATAGATGAATTTGGAACTCTAAATCCAACATGGTTCGTAGTAGCTCTTGGAAACTTGACAATGTAAAGGAGTTCTCAGTTTTGTCTCTATGATTTGTTTCCTTTTCATGTAGCCCTAGGCACAGACTGTGAAAAGCACTTTCATCGAGAGGGGTTGCCAAGCTTCTAAGAATAAACGAGTTTCCGATATACCAGGAAATATTTTTTCACCCAATCTTGATGATACTTGGTGGTAATGATCAGTACACAAATCCCACTTGGTTCACCAAATTTTGTTCTTCTAGGTTGAAGCGTTCGTATACAGTAGCAGTTTTTATATTTAGGTTTCCCTCTGTTCTCTCCTATATAGATAGATGAATTTGGAACTCTAAATCCAACATGGTTCGTAGTAGCTCTTTGAAACTTGACAAAATAAAGGAATTCTCAGTTTTGTCTCTATGGTTTGTTTCCTCTTCAAGTAGCCTTAGGCACAGACTGTGGAAAAGCACTTTCATTGAGATGGGTTGCCAAGCTTCTAAGAATTAACGAGTTTCCGTAATACGAGCAAACACTTTTTCACCCAATTTTGATGATACTTGGTGGTAATGATCAGTACTCAAATCCCAGTTGGCTCACCAAATTTTGTTCTTCTAGGTTGAAGCGTTCGTCTACAGTAGCAGTTTTTATATTTAGGTTTCCTCTGCTCTCTCCAATATAGATAGATGAATTTGGAACTCTAAATCCAACATGGTTCATAGTAGCTCTTTGAAACTTGAAAAAATAAAGGAGTTCTCAGTTTTGTCTCTATGGTTTGTTTGCTCGTCAAGTAGCCCTAGGCATAGACTGTGGAAAAGCAATTTCATTGAGAGGGGTTGCCAAGCTTCTAAGAATTAACGAGTTTCGGAAATACCAGCAAATATTTTTTCACCCAATCTTGATGATACTTGGTGGTAATGATCAGTACACAAATCCCATTTGGCTCACCAAATTTTGTTCATCTAGGTTGAAGCGTTTGTCTACAGTAGCAGTTTTTATATTTAGGTTTCCCTCTGTTCTCTCCTATATAGATAGATGAATTTGGAACTCTAAATCCAACATGGTTCGTAGTAGCTCTTGGAAACCTGACAATATAAAGGAGTTCTCAGTTTGTCTCTATGGTTTGTTTCCTCTTCAAGTAGCCCGAAGCAGAGACTGTGGAAAAGCACTTGCATTGAAAGGAGTTGCCAAGCTTACAAGAAATTACGATTTTCCGAAATACCAGCAAATATTTTTTCACCCAATCTTGATGATCGTGGTGATAATGATCAGTTCACAAATCCCACTTGGCTCACCAAATTTTGTTCTTCTAGGTTGAAGCGTTCTTCTACAATAGCAGTTTTTATATTTAGGTTTCCCTCTGTTATCTAATATATAGATAGATGAATTTGGAACTATAATCCAACATGGTTCATAGTAGCTCTTTGAAATTTGACAAAATAAAGGGGTTCTCAGTTTTGTCTCTATGGTTGGTTTCCTCTTCAAGTAGCCCTAGGCACAGACTGTGGAAAAGCAATTTCATTGAGAGGGGTTGCCAAGCTTCTACGAATTAAGGAATTTCGGAAACCAGCAAATATTTTTTCACCCAAACTTGATGATACTTGTTGGTAATGATCAGTACACAAATCCCACTTGGCTCACCAGATTTTGTTCTTCTAGGTTGAAGCGTTCGTCTACAGTAGCAGTTTTTATATTTAGGTTTTCCTCTGTTCTCTCCTATATAGATAGATGAATTTGGAACTCTAAACACATCATGGTTCGTAGTAGATCTTGGAAAGTTGACAATATAAAGGAGTACTCAGTTTTGTCTCTATGGTTTGTTTCCTTTTCAAGTAGCCCTAGGCACAGACTGTGGAAAAGCACTTTCATTGAGATGCGTTGCCAAGCTTCTAAGAATTAACGAGTTTCCGAAATACAAGCAAACACTTTTTCACCCAATCTTGATGATACTTGGTGGTAATGATCAGTACACAAATCCCACTTGGGTCACCAAATTTTGTTCTTCAAGGTTGAAGCGTTCGTCTACAGTAGCAGTTTTTATACTTAGGATTCCCTCTGCTCTCTCCTATATAGATAGATGATTTGGAACTCTAAATCCTTCATGGTTCGTAGTGTCTCTTTGAAACTTGACAAAATAAAGGAGTTCTCAGTTTTGTCTCTATGGTTTGTTTCCTCTTCAAGTAGCCCTAGGCACAGACTGTGGAAAAGCAATTTCATTGAGAGGGGTTGCCAAGCTTCTAAGAATTAATGATTTTCCAAAACCAGCAAATATTTTTTCACCCAATCTTGATGATACTTGGTGGAAATGATCAGTACACAAATCCCACTTGGCTCACCAAATTTTGTTTTTCTAGGTTGAAGCGTTCGTCTACAGTAGCAGTTTGTATATTTAGGTTTCCCTCTGTTCTCTCCTATATAGATAGATGAATTTGGAACTCTAAATCCAACATGGTTTGTAGTAGCTCTTTGAAACTTACAAAATAAAGGAGTTCTCAGTTTTGTCTCTGTGGTTTGTTTCCTCTTCAAGTAGCCCTAGGCACAGACGGTGGAAAAGCACTTTCATTGAGAGGGGTTGCCAAGCTTCTAAGAATTAACGAGTTTCCGAAATACCAGCAAATATTTTTTTTACCCAATCTTGATGATACTTGGTGGTAATGATCAGTACACAAATTTCACTTGGCTCACCAAATTTTGTTCTTCTAGGTTGAAGCGTTCTTCTACAGTAGCAGTTTTTATATTTAGGTTTCCCTCTGTTCTCTCCTATATAGATAGATGAATTTGGAAATCTAAATCCAACATGGTTCGTAGTAGCTCTTTGAAACTTGACAAAATAAAGGAGATCTCAGTTTGTCTCTATGGTTTGTTTCCTCTTCACGTAGCCCTAGGCACAGACTGTTGAAAATCACTTTCATTGTGACGGGTTGCCAAGCTTCTAAGAATTGACGAGTTTCCGAAATACCAGCAAATATTTTTTTCACCCAATCTTGATGATACTTGGTGGTAATGATCAGTACACAAATCCCACTTGGCTCACCAAATTTTGTTCTTCCATATTGAAGCGTTCGTCTACAGTAGCAGTTTTTATATTTAGGTTTCCCTCTGTTCTCTCCTATATAGATAGATGAATTTGGAACTCTAAATCCAACATGGTTCGTAGTAGCTCTTGGAAACCTGACAATATAAAGGAGTTATCAGTTTTGTCTCTGTGGTTTGTTTCCTCTTCATAGCCCTAGGCACAGACTGTGGAAAAGCAATTTCATCGAGAGGCGTTGCCAAGCTTCTAAGAATTAACGAGTTTCCCATATACCAGCAAATATTTTTCACCCAATCTTGATGATACTTGTTGGTAATGATCAGTACACAAATCACACTTGGCTCAAAAAATTTTGTTCTTCTCGGTTGAAGCGTTCATCTACAGTAGTAGTTTTTATATTTAGTTTTCCCACTGTTCTCCCCTATATAGATAGATGAATTTGGAACTCTAAATCCAACATGGTTTGTAGTAGCTCTTTGAAACTTTACAAAATAAAGGAGTTCTCAGTTTTGTTTCTATGGTTTGTTTCCTCTTCAAGTAGCCTTCAGCACAGACTGTGGAAAAGCACTTTCATTGAGAGGGGTTGCCAAGCTTCTAAGAATTAACGAGTTTCCGAAATACCAGCAAATATTTTTTCACCCAATCTTGATGATTGTGGTGATAATGATTAGTACACAAATCCCACTTGGCTCACCAAATTTTATTCTTCTAGGTTGAAGCGTTCTTCTACAATAGCAGTTTTTATATTTAGGTTTCCCACTGCTCTCTCCTATATAGATAGATGAATTTGGAACTCTAAATCCAAGATGGTTCGTAGTAGCTCTTGGAAAGTTGACAATATAAAGGAGTTCTCAGTTTTGTCTCTATGGTTTGTTTCCTTTTCAAGTAGCCCTAGGCACAGACTGTGGAAAAGCACTTTCATTGAGAGGCGTTGCCAAGCTTCTAAGAATTAACGAGTTTCCGATATAACAGCAAATATTTTTTCACCCAATATTGATGATACTTGGTGTTAATGATCAGTACACAAATCCCACTTGGCTCACCAAATTTGGTTTTTCTAGGTTGAAGCGTTCCTCTACAGTATCAGTTTTTATATTTTGGATTCCCTCTGTTTTCTCCTATGTAAATAAATTAATTTGGAACTCTAAATCCAACATGGTTCGTAGTACCTCATTGAAACTTGACAAAATAAAAGAGTTCTCAGTTTTGTCTCTATGGTTTGTTTCCTTTTCAAGTAGCCCTAGGCACAGACTGTGGAAAAGCACTTTCATTGAGAAGGGTTGCCTACCTTCTAAGAATTAACGAGTTACCGAAATACCAGCAAATATTTTTTCACCCAATCTTGATGGTACTTGGTGGTAATGATCAGTACACAAATTCCACTTGGCTCACCAAATTTTATTCTTCTAGGTTGAAGCGTTCGTCTACAGTAGCAGTTTTTATATTTAGGTTTCCCTCTGTTCTCTCCTATATAGATAAATGAATTTGGAACTCTAAATCCAACATGGTTAGTAGAAGCTCTTGGAAACTTGACAATGTAAAGGAGTTCTCAGTTTTGTCTCTATGGTTTGTTTCCTTTTCAAGTAGCCCTAGCACAGACTGTGGAAAAGCACTTTCATCGAGAGGGGTTGCCAAGCTTCTAAGAATTAACGAGTTTCCGAAATACTAGCATATATTTTTTTACCCAATCTTGATGATACTTGGTGGTAATGATCAGTACACAAATCCCACTTGGCTAACCAAATTTTGTTCTTCTAGGTTGAAGCGTTCGTCTACAGTAGCAGTTTTTATTTTAGGTTTCCCTCTGCTCTCTCCTATATAGATAGATGAATTTGGAACTCTAAATCCAACATGGATTGAGTAGCTCATTTAAACTTGACAAAATAAAGAATTTCTAAGTTTTGTCTCTATGGTTTGTTTCCTCTTTATGTAGCCCTATGCACAGACTGTGGAAAAGCACTTTCATTGAGAGGCGTTGCTAAGCTTCTAAGAATTAACGAGTTTCCGATATACCAGCAAATATTTTTTCACCCAATCTTGATGATACTTGGTGGTAATGATCAGTACACAAATCCCACTTGGCTCACCAAATTTTGTTTTTCTAGCTTGAAGCGTTCGTCTACAGTATCAGTTTTTATATTTGGGTTTCCCTCTGTTATCTCCTATATAAATAGATGAATTTGGAACTCTAAATATAACATGGTTCGTAGTAGCTCATTGAAACTTGACAAAATAAAAGAGTTCCCAGTTTTATCTCTATGGTTTCTTTCCTCTTAAAGTAGCTTTAGGCCCAGACTGTGGAAAAGAACTTTCATTGAGAAGGGTTGCCAACCTTCTAAGAATTAACGAGTTTCCGATATTCCAGCAAATATTTTTTCAACCAATCTTGATGATCCTTGGTGGTAATGATCAGTACACAAATCCCACTTGGCTCAAAAAATTTTGTTCTTCTAGGTTGAAGCGTTCTTCTACAGTAGCAGTTTTTATATTTAGGTTTCCCTCTGTTCTCTCCTATATAGATAGATGAATTTGGAAATCTAAATCCAACATGGTTCGTACTAGCTCTTTGAAACTTGACAAAATAAAGGAGATCTCAGTTTGTCTCTATGGTTTGTTTCCTCTTCACGTAGCCCTAGGCACAGACTGTGGAAAATCACTTTCATTGAGACGGGTTGCCAAGCTTCTAAGAATTGACGAGTTTCCGAAATACCAGCAAATATTTTTTTCACCCAATCTTGATGATACTTGGTGGTAATGATCAGTACACAAATCCCACTTGGCTCACCAAATTTTGTTCTTCCATATTGAAGCGTTCGTCTACAGTAGCAGTTTTTATATTTAGGTTTCCCTCTGTTCTCTCCTATATAGATAGATGAATTTGGAACTCTAAATCCAACATGGTTCATAGTAGCTCTTGGAAACCTGACAATATAAAGGAGTTATCAGTTTTGTCTCTGTGGTTTGTTTCCTCTTCATAGCCCTAGGCACAGACTGTGGAAAAGCAATTTCATCGAGAGGCGTTGCCAAGCTTCTAAGAATTAACGAGTTTCCCATATACCAGCAAATATTTTTCACCCAATCTTGATGATACTTGTTGGTAATGATCAGTACACAAATCACACTTGGCTCAAAAAATTTTGTTCTTCTCGGTTGAAGCGTTCATCTACAGTAGTAGTTTTTATATTTAGTTTTCCCACTGTTCTCCCCTATATAGATAGATGAATTTGGAACTCTAAATCCAACATGGTTTGTAGTAGCTCTTTGAAACTTTACAAAATAAAGGAGTTCTCAGTTTTGTCTCTATGGTTTGTTTCCTCTTCAAGTAGCCTTCAGCACAGACTGTGGAAAAGCACTTTCATTGAGAGGGGTTGCCAAGCTTCTAAGAATTAACGAGTTTCCGAAATACCAGCAAATATTTTTTCACCCAATCTTGATGATTGTGGTGATAATGATTAGTACACAAATCCCACTTGGCTCACCAAATTTTATTCTTCTAGGTTGAAGCGTTCTTCTACAATAGCAGTTTTTATATTTAGGTTTCCCTCTGCTCTCTCCTATATAGATAGATGAATTTGGAACTCTAAATCCAAGATGGTTCGTAGTAGCTCTTGGAAAGTTGACAAAATAAAGGAGTTCTAAGTTTTGTCTCTATGGTTTGTTTCCTTTTCAAGTAGCCCTAGGCACAGACTGTGGAAAAGCACTTTCATTGAGAGGCGTTGCCAAGCTTCTAAGAATTAACGAGTTTCCGATATAACAGCAAATATTTTTTCACCCAATATTGATGATACTTGGTGGTAATGATCAGTACACAAATCCCACTTGGCTCACCAAATTTGGTTTTTCTAGGTTGAAGCGTTCCTCTACAGTATCAGTTTTTATATTTAGGTTACCCTCTGTTTTCTCCTATGTAAATAAATTAATTTGGAACTCTAAATCCAACATGGTTCGTAGTAGCTCATTGAAACTTGACAAAATAAAAGAGTTCTCAGTTTTGTCTCTATGGTTTGTTTCCTTTTCAAGTAGCCCTAGGCACAGACTGTGGAAAAGCACTTTCATTGAGAAGGGTTGCCTACCTTCTAAGAATTAACGAGTTACCGAAATACCAGCAAATATTTTTTCACCCAATCTTGATGGTAATTGGTGGTAATGATCAGTACACAAATCCCACTTGGCTCACCAAATTTTGTTCTTCTAGGTTGAAGCGTTCGTCTACAGTAGCAGTTTTTATATTTAGGTTTTCCTCTGTTCTCTCCTATATAGATAGATGAATTTGGAAATCTAAATCCAACATGGTTCGTAGTAGCTCTTTGAAACTTGACAAAATAAAGGAGTTCTCACTTTTGTCTCTATGGTTTGTTTCCTCTTTAAGTAGCCCTAGGCAAAGACTGTGGAAAAGCACTTTAATTGAGAGGGGTTGCCAAGCTTCTAAGAATTAACGAGTTTCTCAAATACCAGCAAATATTTTTCACCCAATCTTGATGATACTTGGTGGTAATGATCAGTACACAAATCCCACTTGGCTCAAAAAGTTTTCTTCTTCTCGCTTGAAGATTTCATCTACAGTAGTAGTTTTTATATTTAGTGTTCCCACTGTTCTCCCCTATAGAGATAGATGAATTTGGAACACTAAATCCAACATGGTTTGTAGTAGCTCTTTGAAACTTTACAAAATAAAGGAGTTCTCAGTTTTGTCTCTGTGGTTTGTTTCCTCTTCAAGTAGCCTTCAGCACAGACTGTGGAAAAGCACTTTCATTGAGAGGGGTTGCCATGCTTCTAAGAATTAACGAGTTTCCGAAATACCAGCAAACATTTTTTCCCCCAATCTTGATGATCGTGGTGATAATGATCAGTACACAAATCCCACTTGGCTCACCAAATTTTGTTCTTCTAGGTTGAAGCGATCTTCTACAAAAGCAGTTTTTATATTTAGGTTTCCCTCTGTACTCTCCTATATAGATAGATGAATTTGGAAATCTAAACCCAACATGGTTCGTAGTAGCTCTTGGAAAGTTGACAATATAAAGAAGTACTCAGTTTTGTCTGTATGGTTTATTTCCTTTTCAAGTAGCCCTAGGCACAGACTGTGGAAAAGCACTTTCATTGAGAGGCGTTGCCAAGCTTCTAAGATTTAACGAGTTTCCGATATACCAGCAAATATTTTTTCACCCAATCTTGATGATACTTGGTGGTAATGATAAGTACACAAATCCCACTTGGCTCACCAAATTTTGTTTTTCTAGGTTGAAGCGTTCGTCTACAGTATCAATTTTTATATTTAGGTTTCCCTCTGTTATCTCCTATGTAAATAATTGAATTTGGAACTCTAAATCCACATGGTTCGTAGTAGCGCATTGAAACTTGACAAAATAAAAGAGTTCTCAGTTTTGTCTCTATGGTTTGTTTCCTCTTTAAGTAGCCCTAGGCACAGACTGTGGAAAAGCACTTTCATTGAGAAGGGTTGCAAACCTTCTAAGAATTAACGAGTTACCGAAATACCAGCAAATATTTTTTCACCCAATCTTGATGGTACTTGGTGGTAATGATCAGTACACAAATTCCACTTGGCTCACCAAATTTTATTCTTCTAGGTTGAAGCGTTCGTCTACAGTAGCAGTTTTTATATTTAGGTTTCCCTCTGTTGTCTCCTATATAGATAGATGAATTTGGAACTCTAAATCCATCATGGTTCGTAGAAGCTCTTGGAAACTTGACAATGTAAAGGAGTTCTCAGTTTTGTCTCTATGGTTTGTTTAATTTTCAAGTAGCCCTAGGCACAGACTGTGGAAAAGCACTTTCATCGAGAGGGGTTGCCAAGCTTCTAAGAATTAACGAGTTTCCGAAACACCAGCATATATTATTTACCCAATCTTGATGATACTTGGTGGTAATGATCAGTACACAAATCCCACTTGGCTCACCAAATTTTGTTCTTCTAGGTTGAAGCGATCTTGTACAATAGCAGTTTTTATATTTAGGTTTCCCTCTGTACTCTCCTATATAGATAGATGAATTTTTAACTCTAAACCCTACATGGTTCGTAGTAGCTCTTGGAAAGTTGACAATATAAAGGAATACTCAGTTTTGTCTCTATGGTTTGTTTCCTTTTCAAGTAGCCCTAGGCACAGACTGTGGAAAAGCACTTTCATTGAGAGGCATTGCCAAGCTTCTAAGAATTAACGAGTTTCCGATATAACAGCAAATATTTTTTCACCCAATCTTGATGATACTTGGTGGTAATGATCAGAACACAAATCCCACTTGGCTCACCAAATTTTGTTTTTCTAGGTTGAAGCGTTCGTCTACAGTATCAGTTTTTATATTTAGGTTTCCCTCTGTTATCACCTATATAAATAGATGAATTTGGAACTCTAAATCCAACATGGTTCGTAGTAGCTCATTGAAACTTGACAAAATAAAGGAGTTCTCAGTTTTGTCTCTACGGTTTGTTTCCTCTTTAAGTAGCCCTAGGCACAGACTGTGGAAAAGCACTTTCATTGAGAAGGGTTGCCAACCTTCTAAGAATTAACGAGTTACTGAAATACCAGCAAATATTTTTTCACCCAATCTTGATGATACTTGGTGGTAATGATCAGTACAGAAATCCCACTTGGCTCACCAAATTTTGTTTTTCTAGGTTGAAGCGTTCGTCTACAGTATCAGTTTTTATATTTAGGTTTCCCTCTGTTATCTCCTATGTAAATAAATGAATTTGGAACTCTAAATCCAACATGGTTCGTAGTAGCGCATTGAAACTTGACAAAATAAAAGCGTTCTCAGTTTTGTCTCTATGGTTTGTTTCCTCTTTAAGTAGCCCTAGGCACAGACTGTGGAAAAGCACTTTCATTGAGAAGGGTTGCCAACCTTCTAAGAATTAACGAGTTACCGAAATACCAGCAAATATTTTTTCACCCAATCTTGATGGTACTTGGTGGTAATGATCAGTACACAAATTTCACTTGGCTCACCAAATTTTATTCTTATAGGTTGAAGCGTTCGTCTACAGTAGCAGTTTTTATATTTAGGTTTCCCTCTGTTCTCTCCTATATAGATAGATGAATTTGGAACTCTAAATCCAACATGGTTCGTAGAAGCTCTTGGAAACTTGACAATGTAAAGGAGTTCTCAGTTTTGTCTCCATGGTTTGTTTCCTTTTCAAGTAGCCCTAGGCACATACTGTGGAAAAGCACTTTCATCGAGAGGGGTTGCCAAGCTTCTAAGAATTAACGAGTTTCCGAAATACCAGCATATATTTTTTTACCCAATCTTGATGATACTTGGTGGTAATGATCAGTACACAAATCCCACTTGGCTCACCAAATTTTGTTCTTCTAGGTTGAAGCGTTCGTCTACAGTAGCAGTTTTTATATTTAGGTTTTCCTCTGTTCTCTCCTATATAGATAGATGAATTTGGAAATCTAAATCCAACATGGTTCATAGTAGCTCATTGAAACTAGACAAAATAAAGGAGTTCTCAGTTTTGTCTCTATGGTTTGTTTCCTCTTTAAGTAGCCCTAGGCAAAGACTGTGGAAAAGCACTTTCATTGAGTGTGGTTGCCAAGCTTCTAAGAATTAACGAGTTTCTCAAATACCAGCAAATATTGTTCACCCAATCTGGATGATACTTGGTGGTAATGATCAGTACACAAATCCCACTTGGCTCAAAAAATTTTGTTCTTCTCGGTTGAAGCGTTCATCTACAGTAGTAGTTTTTATATTTAGTGTTCCCACTGTTCTCCCATATAGAGATAGATGAATTTGGAACTCTAAATCCAACATGGTTTGTAGTAGCTCTTTGAAACTTTACAAAATAAAGGAGTTCTCAGTTTTGTCTCTATGGTTTGTTTCCTCTTCAAGTAGCCTTCAGCACAGACTGTGGAAAATAACTTTCATTGAGAGGGGTTGCCATGCTTCTAAGAATTAACGAGTTTCCGAAATACCAGCAAACATTTTTTCCCCCAATCTTGATGATCGTGGTGATAATGATCAGTACACAAATCCCACTTGGCTCACCAAATTTTGTTCTTCTAGGTTGAAGCGATCTTCTACAATAGCAGTTTTTATATTTAGGTTTCCCTCTGTACTCTCCTATATAGATAGATGAATTTGGAACTCTAAACCCAACATGGTTTGTAGTAGCTCTTTGAAACTTGACAAAAATAAAGGAGTTCTCAGTTTTGTATGTGTGGTTTGTTTCCTCTTTAGGTAGCCCTAAGCAAAGACTGTGGAAAAGCACTTTCATTGAGAGGGGTTGCCAAGCTTCTAAGAATTAACGAGTTTCCAAATAACAGCAAATATTTTTGCACCCAAGCTTGATGATACTTGGTGGTAATAAACAGTACAAAATTCCCACTTGGCTCACCAAATTTTGTTCTTCTAGGTTGAAGGGTTCGTCTACAGTAATCAGATTTTTTATTTAGGTTTCCTCTTTTTCTTTTATATAGATAGATGAATTTGGAACTCTAAATCCAACATGGTTCGTAGTAGCTCTTGGAAACTTGACAATATAAAGGAGTTCTCAGTTTTGTCTCTTATGGTTTGTTTCCTTTTCAAGTACATAGGCACAGACTGTGGGAAAAGCACTTTCATTGAGAGGCAATTGCCAAGGTTCTAAGAATTAACGAGTTTCCGATATACCAGCAAATATTTTTTCACCCAATCTTGATGATACTTGGTCTTAATGATCAGTACACAAATCCCACTTGGCTCACCAAATTTTGTTTCTAGGTTGAAGCGTTCGTCCTACAGATCAGTTTTTATATTTAGGTTTCCCTCTGTTCTCTCCTATATAAATAGATGAATTTGGAATCTAAATCCAACATGGTTAGTAGAAGCTCTTGGAAACTTGGACAATATAAAGGAGTTTCTCAGTTTTGTCTCTATGGTTTGTTTCCTCTTTAAGTAGCCCTAAGCACAGACTGTGGAAAAGCACTTTCATTGAAGGAGGGTTGTCAAGCTTCTAAGAATTAACGAGATTCCGAAATACCAGCAAATATTTTTTCACCGAATCTTGATGATACTTGGTGGTAATGATCAGTACACAAATCCACTTGGCTCACCAAATTTTGTTCTTCTAGATTGAAGCGTTCGTGTACAGTAGCAGTTTTTATATTCAGGTTTTCCTCTGTTCTCCTCTATATAGATAGATGAATTTGGAACTCTAAATCCAACATGGTTTGTAGTAGCATCTTCGAAACTTTACAAAATAAAGGAGTTCTCAGTTTTGTCTCTATGGTTTGTTTCCTCTTCAAGTAGCCTTCAGCACAGACTGTGGAAAAGCACTTTCATTGAGAGGGGTTGCGAAGCTTCTAAGAATTAACGAGTTTCCGAAATACAACAATATTTTTTTTCACTCGATCTTGATGATTCTTAGTGGTAATGATAAGTACACAAATCCAATTGGCTACGAAATTTTGTTCTTCTAGGTTGAAGCGTTAGTGTACAGTAACTGTTTTTATATTTAAGTTTCCATCTGTTCTCTCCTATATAGATAGATGAATTTGGAAGTCTAAATCCAAACATCGTTTGTAGTAGCTCTTGAAACTTTACAAAATAAAGGAGTTCTCAGTTTTGTCTCTATGGTTTGTTTCCTCTTCAAGTAGGCCTTCAGCACAGACTGTGGAAAAGCACTTTCATTGAGAGGGGTTGCCAAGCTTCTAAGAATTAACGTGTTTCCGAAATACCAGCAAATATTTTTTTCATCCAATCTTGATGATCGTGGTGATAATGATCACTACACAAATCCCACTTGGCTCACCAAATTTTGTTTTTCTAGGGTGAAGCATTCTTGTATAATATCAGTTTTATATTTAGGTTTCAATCGGTTCTCTCCTATATAGATAGATGAATTTGGAACTCTAAATCCAACATGGTTCGTAGTAGCTCATTGAAACTTGACAAAATAAAATAGTTTCTCAGTTTATCTCTATGGTTTGTTTCCTCTTTAAGTAGCCCTAGGCACTGACTGTGGAAAAGCACTTTCATTGAGAAGGGTTGCCAACCTTCTAAGAATTAACGATTTTCTGATATTACAGCAAATATTTTTTCACCCAATCTTGATGATCCTTGGTGGTAATGATCAGTACACAAATCCCACTTGGCTCAAAAAATTTTGTTCTTCTAGGTTGAAGCGTTCGTCTACAGTAGCAGTTTTTATATTTAGGTTTCCTCTGCTCTCTCCTATAATAGATAGATGAATTTGGAACTCTAAATCCAACATGGTTCGTAGTAGCTCTTTGAAACTTGACAAAATAAAGGGGTTCTCAGTTTTGTCTCTATGGTTGGTTTCCATCTTCAAGTAGCCCTAGGCACAGACTGTGAAAAGCAATTTCATTGAGAGGGGTTGCCAAGCTTCTAAGAATTAACGAGTTTCTGAAACCAGCAAATATTTTTTCACCCAATCGTGATGATACTTGGTGGTAATGATCAGTACACAAATCCCACTTGGCTCAAAAAATTTTGTTCTTCTAGGTTGAAGCGTTCGTCTACAGTAGCAGTTTTTATATTTATGTTTCCTCTGTTCTCTCCTATATAGATGATGAATTTGGAAATCTAAATCCAACATGGTTCATAGTAGCTCTTTGAAACTTGACAAAATAAAGGAGTTCTCAGTTTTGTCTCTATGGTTTGTTTCCTCTTTAAGTAGCCCTAGGCAAAGACTGTGGAAAAGCACTTTCATTGAGAGGGGTTGCCAAGCTTCTAAGAATTAACGAGTTTCCCAAATACCAGCAAATATTTTTCACCCAATCTTGATGATACTTGGTGTAATGATCAGTACACAAATCCCACTTGGCACAAAAAATTTTGTTCTTCTCGGTTGAAGCATTCATCTACAGTAGTAGTTTTTATATTTAGTTTTCCCACTGTTCTCTCCTATATAGATAGATGAATTTGGAACTCTAAATCCAACATGGTTTGTAGTAGCTCTTCGAAACTTTACAAAATAAAGGAGATCTCAGTTTTGTCTCTGTGGTTCGTTTCCTCTTCAAGTAGCCCTAGGCACAGACTGTGGAAAAGCACTTTCATTGAGAGGCGTTGCCAAGCTTCTTAGAATTAACGAGTTTCCAAAATACCAGCAAATATTTTTCACCCAATCTTGATGATACTTGGTGGTAATGATCAGTACACAAATCCCACTTGGCTCACCAAATTTTGTTCTTCTAGATTGAAGCGTTCGTCTACAGTAGCAGTTTTTATATTTAGGTTTTTGTCTGTTCTCTCCTATAATAGATAGATGAATTTGGAAATTTAAATCCAACATGGTTCGTAGTAGCTCATGGAAACTTGACAAAATAAAGGAGTTCTCAGGTTTGTTTCTATGGTTTGTTTCCTCTTTAAGTAGCCCTAGTCAAAGACTTTGGAAAAGCACTTTCATTGAGAGGGGTTGCCAGCTTCTAAGAATTAAGGAGTTTCCCATATACCAGCAAATATTTTTCACCCAATCTTGATGATACTTGGTGGTAATGATCAGTACACAAATCACACTTGGCTCAAAAATTTTGTTCTTCTCGGTTGAAGCGTTCATCTACAGTAGTAGTTTTTATATTTAGTTTTCCCACTGTTCTCCCCTATATAGATAGATGAATTTGGAACTCTAAATCCAACATGGTTTGTAGTAGCTCTTTGAAACTTTACAAAATAAAGGAGTTCTCAGTTTTGTCTCTATGGTTTGTTTCCTCTTCAAGTAGCCTTCAGCACAGACTGTGGAAAAGCACTTTCATTGAGAGGGGTTGCCAAGCTTCTAAGAATTAACGAGTTTCAAAATACCAGAAAATATTTTTTTCACCCGATCTTGATGATACTTGGTGGTAATGATTAGTACAGAAATCCCACTTGGCTCACGAAATTTTGTTCTTCTAGGTTGAAGCGTTCGTGTACAGTAGCAGTTTTTATATTTAGGTTTCCTTCTCTTCTCTCCTATATAGATAGATGAATTTGGAAGTCTAAATCCAACATCGTTTGTAGTAGCTCTTTGAAACTTACAAAATAAAGGAGTTCTCAGTTTTGTCTTTATTGTTTGTTTCCTCTTTAAGTAGCCTTAGGCACAGACTGTGGAAAAGCACTTTCATTGAGAGGCGTTGCCAAGCTTCTAAGAATTAACGAGTTTCCGATATACCAGCAAATATTTTTTCACCCAATCTTGAATGATACTTGGTGGTAATGATTAGTACACAAATCCCACTTGGCTCACGAAATTTTGTTCTTCTAGGTGAAGCGTTCGTGTACATTAGCAGTTTCTATATTTTGTTTCCTTCTGTTCTCTCCTATTAGATAGATGAATTTTGAACTCTAAATCCAACATGGTTTGTAGTAGCTCATTGAAACTTGACAAAATAAAAGAGTTCTCAGTTTTATTCTCTATGGTTTGTTTCCTCTTTAAGTAGCCCTAGGCACAGACTGTGGAAAAGCACTTTCATTGAGAAGGTTTGTCAACCTTCCTAGAATTAACGAGTTTCCGATATTCCAGCAAAATATTTTTTCACCCAATCTTGATGATATTTGGTGGTAATGATCAGTACACAAATCCCACTTGGCTCAAAAAATTTTGTCCTTCTAGGTTGAAGCGTTCGTCTACAGTAGCAGTTTTTATATTTAGGTTTCCCTCTGCTCTCTCTCCTATATAGATAGATGAATTTGGAACTCTAAATCCAACATGGTTCGTTGTAGCTCTTTGAAACTTGACAAAATAAAGGGGTTCTCAGTTTTGTCTCTATGGTTGGTTTCCTCTTCAAGTAGCCCTAGGCACAGACTGTGGAAAAGCAATTTCATTGAGAGGGGTTGCCAAGCTTCTAAGAAGTAACGAGTTTCCGAAACCAGCAAATATTTTTTCACCCAATCTTGATGATACTTGGTGGTAATGATCAGTACACAAATCCCACTTGGCTCACCAAATTTTGTTCTTCTAGGTTGAAGCGTTCGTCTACAGTAGCAGTTTTTATATTTAGGTTTTCCTCTGATCTCTCCTATATAGATAGATGAATTTGGAAATCTAAATCCAACATGGTTCGTAGTAGCTCTTTGAAACTTGACAAAATAAAGGAGTTCTCAGTTTTGTCTCTATGGTATGTTTCCTCTTTAAGTAGCCCTAGGCAAAGACTGTGGAAAAGCACTTTCATTGAGAGGGGTTGCCAAGCTTCTAAGAATTAACGAGTTTCTCAAATACCAACAAATATTTTTCACCCAATCTTTATGATACTTGGTGGTAATGATCAGTACACAAATCCCACTTGGCTCAAAATTTTGTTCTTCTCGGTTGAAGGGTTCATCTACAGTAGTAGTTTTTATATTTAGTGTTCCCACTGTTCTCCCCTATAGAGAGAGAGAAGAATTTGGAACTCTAAATCCAACATGGTTTGTAGTAGCTCTTTGAAACTTTACAAAATAAAGGAGTTCTCAGTTTTGTCTCTGTGGTTTGTTTAGTATTCAAGTAGCCTTCAGCACACACTGTGGAAAAGCACTTTCATTGAGAGGGGTTGCCATCCTTCTAAGAATTAAGGAGTTTCCGAAATACCAGCAAATATTTTTTCCCCCAATCTAGATGATCTTGGTGATAATGATCAGTACACAAATCCCACTTGGCTCACCAAATTTTGTTCTTCTAGGTTGAAGCGATCTTCTACAATAGCAGTTTTTATATTTAGGTTTCCCTCTGTACTCTCCTATATAGATAGATGAATTTGGAACTCTAAACCCAACATGGTTCGTAGTAGCTCTTGGAAAGTTGACAATATAAAGGAGTACTCAGTTTTGTCTCTATGGTTTGTTTCCTTTTCAAGTAGCCCTAGGCACAGACTGTGGAAAAGCACTTTCATTGAGAGGGGTTGCCAAGCTTCTGAGAATTAACGAGTTTCCGAAATTCCAGCAAATATTTTTTCACCCAATCTTGATGATACTTGGTGGTAATGATCAGTACACAAATCCCACTTGGCTCACCAAATTTTGTTCTTCTTGGTTGAAGCGTTCGTCTACAGTAGCAGTTTTTATATTTAGGTTTCCCTCTGTTCTCTCCTATATAGATAGATGAATTTGGAACTCTAAATCCAACATGGTTCGTAGTAGCTCTTGGAAACTTTAAAATATAAAGGAGTTCTCAGTTTTGTCTCTATGGTTTGTTTCCTCTTCATAGCCCTAGGCACAGACTGTGGAAAAGCACTTTCATCGAGAGGGGTTGCCAAGCTTCTAAGAATTAACGAGTTTCCCAAATACCAGCAAATATTTTTCACCCAATCTTGATGATACTTGGTGGTAATGATCAGTACACAAATCCCACTTGGCTCACCAAATTTTGTTTTTCTAGGTTGAAGCGTTCGTCTACAGTAGCAGTTTTTATATTTAGGTTTCCCTCTGTTATCTCCTATGTAAATAAATGAATTTGGAATTCTAAATTCAACATGGTTCGTAGTAGCGCATTGAAACTTGACAAAGTAGAAGAATTGTCAGTTTTGTCTCTAGGGTTTGTTTCCTCTTTACGTAGCCCTAGGCACAGACTGTGGAAAAGCACTTTCATTGAGAAGGGTTGCCAACCTTCTAGGAATTAATGAGTTACCGAAATACCAGCAAATATTTTTTCACCCAATCTTGATGGTACTTGGTGTTAATGATCAGTACACAAATTCCACTTGGCTCACCAAATTTTATTCTTCTAGGTTGAAGCGTTCGTCTACAGTAGCAGTTTTTATATTTAGGTTTCCCTCTGTTCTCTCCTATATAGATAGATGAATTTGGAACTCTAAATCCAACATGGTTCGTAGTAGCTCTTGGAAACCTGACAATATAAAGGAGTTCTCAGTTTTGTCTCTATGGTTTGTTTATTCTTCATAGCCCTAAGCACAGACTGTGAAAAACCAATTTCATCGAGAGGGGTTGCCAAGCTTCTAAGAATTAACGATTTTCCCAAACACCAGCAAATATTTTTCACCCAATCTTGATGATACTTGGTGGTAATTATCAGTACACAAATCACACTTGGCTTACCAAATTTTGTTCTTCTAGGTTGAAGCGTTCATCTACAGTAGTAGTTTTTATATTTAGTTTTCCCTCTGTTCTCTCCTATATAGATAGATGAATTTGGAACTCTAAATCCAACATGGTTTGTAGTAGCTCTTTGAAAATTTACAAAATAAAGGAGTTCTCAGTTTTGTCTTTATGGTTTGTTTCCTTTTCAAGTAGCCCTAAGCACAGACTGTGGAAAAGCACTTTCATTGAGAGGGGTTGCCAAGCTTCTAAGAATTAACGAGTTTCCGAAATACCAGCAAATATTTTTTCACCCGATCTTGATGATACTTGGTGGTAATGATTAGTACACAAATCCCACTTGGCTCACGAAATTTTGTTCTTCTAGGTAGAAGCGTTCGTGTACATTAGCAGTTTCTATATTTTGTTTCCTTCTGTTCTCTCCTATGTAGATAGATGAATTTGGAACTCTAAATCCAACATGGTTTGTAGTAGCTCTTTGAAACTTGACAAAATATAGGAGTTCTCAGTTTTGTCTCTATGGTTTGTTTCCTCTTCAAGTAGCCCTAAGCACAGACTGTGGAAAAGCACTTTCATCGAGAGGGGTTGCCAAGCTTCTAAGAATTAACGAGTTTCCAAAATTCCAGCAAATATTTTTTTACCCAATCTTGATGATACTTGGTGCTAATGATCAGTACACAAATCCCACTTGGCTCACCAAATTTTGTTCTTCTAGGTTGAAGCGTTCGTCTACAGTAGCAGTTTTTATATTTAGGTTTCCCTCTGCTCTCTCCTATATAGACAGATGAATTTGGAACTCTAAATCCAACATGGTTTGTAGTAGCTCTTGAAACTTGACAAAATAAAGGAGTTCTCAATTTTATCTCTATGGTTTGTTTCTTCTTCAAGTAGCCTTAGGCACAGACTGTGGAAAAGCACTTTCATTGAGATGGGTTGCCAAGTTTCTAAGAATTAACGAGTTTCCGAAATACGAGCAAACACTTTTTCACCCAATCTTGATGATACTTGGTGGTAATGATCAGTACACAAATCCCATTTGGCTCACCAAATTTTGTTCTTATAGGTTGAAGCGTTCGTCTATAGTAGCATTTTAATATTTAGGTTTCCTGTGCTCTCTCCTATATAGATAGATGAGTTTTGAACTCTAAATCCAACATGGTTCGTAGTAGCTCTTTGAAACTTGAAAAAATAAAGGAGTTCTCAGTTTTGTCTCTATGGTTTGTTTCCTCTTCAAGTAGCCCTAGACACAGACTGTGGAAAAGCAATTACATTGAGAGGGGTTGCCAAGCTTCTAAGAATTAACGAGTTTCCGAAATTCCAGCAAATATTTTTTCACCCAATCTTGATGATACTTGGTGGTAATGATCAGTACACAAATCCCACTTGTCTCACCAAATTTTGTTCTTCTAGGTTGAAACGTTCGTCTAGAGTAGCAGTTTTTATATTTAGGATTCCCACTGTTCTCTCTTATATAGATAGAAGAATTTGGAAATCTAAATTCAACATGGTTCGTAGTAGCTCTTTGAAACTTGACAAAATAAAGGAGTTCTCAGTTTTGTCTCTGTGGTTTGTTTCCTCTTCAAGTAGCCCTAGGCACAGACGGTGGAAAAGCACTTTCATTGAGAGGGGTTGCCAAGCTTCTAAGAATTAACGAGTTTCCGAAATACCAGCAAATATTTTTTTTACCCAATCTTGATGATACTTGGTGGTAATGATCAGTACACAAATCACACTTGGCTCACCGAAATTTGTTCTACTAAGTTGAAGCGTTCGTCTACAGTGGCAGTTTTTAAATTATGGTTTCCCTCTGCTCTCTCCTATATAGATAGATGAATTTGGAACTCTAAATCCAACATGGTTCGTAGGGGCTCTTTGAAACTTGACAAAATAAAGGAGTTCTCATTTTTGTCTCTATGGTTTGTTTCCTCTTGAAGTAGCCTTAGGCACAGACTGTGGAAAAGCAATTTCATTGAGAGGGGGTGCCAAGCTTCTAAGAATTAACGAGTTTCCGAAATTCCAGCAAATATTTTTTCACCCAATCTTGATGATACTTGGTGGTAATGATCAGTACACAAATCCCACTTGGCTCACCAAATTTTGTTCTTCTTGGTTGAAGCGTTCGTCTACAGTAGCAGTTTTTATATTTAGGTTTCCCTCTGTTCTCTCCTATATAGATAGATGAATTTGGAACTCTAAATCCAACATGGTTCTTAGTAGCTCTTGGAAACTTTAAAATATAAAGGAGTTCTCAGTTTTGTCTCTATGGTTTGTTTCCTCTTCATAGCCCTAGGCACAGACTGTCTAAAAGCACTTTCATCGAGAGGGGTTGCCAAGCTTCTAAGAATTAACGAGTTTCCCAAATACCAGCAAATATTTTTCACCCAATCTTGATGATACTTGGTGGTAATGATCAGTACAGAAATCCCACTTGGCTCACCAAATTTTGTTCTTCTAGGTTGAAGCCTTCGTCTACAGTAGCAGTTTTTATATTTACGTTTCCCTCTGTTCTCTCCTATATAGATAGATGAAATTGGAACTCTAAATCCAACATGGTTCGAAGTAGGTCTTTGAAACTTGACAAAATAAAGGAGTTCTCAGTTTTGTCTCTATGGTTTGTTACCTCTTCACGTAGCCCAAGGCACAGACTGTGGAAAAGCAATTTCATTGAGAGGGGTTGCCAAGCTTCTAAGAATTAACGAGTTTCCGAAATACCAGCAAGTATTTTTTCACCCAATCTTGATAATACTTGGTGCTAATGATCAGTACACAAATCCCACTTGGCTCACCAAATTTTGTTCTTCTAGGTTGAAGCGTTCCTCTACAGTAGCAGTTTTTATATTTAGGTTTCCCTCTGTTCTCTAGTATATAGATAGATGAATTTGAAACTCTAAATCCAACATGGTTCGTAGTAGCTCTGGAAACTTGACAAAATAAATGAGTTCTCAGTTTTGTCTCTATGGTTTGTTTCCTCTTCAAGTAGCCCTGAGCACAGATTGTGGAAAAGCACTTTCATTGAGAGGGGTTGCCAAGCTTCTAAGAATTAACGAGTTTCCAAAATTCCAGCAAATATTTTTTTACCCAATCTTGATGATACTTGGTGGTAATGATCAGTACACAAATCCCACTTGGCTCACCAAATTTTGTTCTTCTAGGTTGAAGCGTTCTTCTACAGTAGCAGTTTTTATATTTAGGTTTCCCTCTGTTCTCTCCTATATAGATAGATGAATTTGGAAATCTAAATCCAACATGGTTCGTAGTAGCTCTTTGAAACTTGACAAAATAAAGGAGATCTCAGTTTGTCTCTATGGTTTGTTTCCTCTTCATGTAGCCCTAGGCACAGACTGTGGAAAATCACTTTCATTGAGACGGGTTGCCAAGCTTCTAAGAATTGACGAGTTTCCGAAATACCAGCAAATATTTTTTTCACCCAATCTTGATGATACTTGGTGGTAATGATCAGTACACAAATCCCACTTGGCTCACCAAATTTTGTTCTTCCATATTGAAGCGTTCGTCTACAGTAGCAGTTTTTATATTTAGGTTTCCCTCTGTTCTCTCCTATATAGATAGATGAATTTGGAACTCTAAATCCAACATGGTTCGTAGTAGCTCTTGGAAACCTGACAATATAAAGGAGTTATCAGTTTTGTCTCTGTGGTTTGTTTCCTCTTCATAGCCCTAGGCACAGACTGTGGAAAAGCAATTTCATCGAGAGGCGTTGCCAAGCTTCTAAGAATTAACGATTTTCCCAAACACCAGCAAGTATTTTTCACCCAATCTTTATGATACTTGGTGGGAATGATCAGTACACAAATCCCACTTGGCTTACCAAATTTTGTTCTTCTAGGTTGAAGCGTTCATCTACAGTAGTTGTTTTTATATTTAGTTTTCCCTCTTCTCTCCTATATAGATAGATGAATTTGGAACTCTAAATCCAACATGGTTTGTAGTAGCTCTTTGAAACTTGACAAAATAAAGGAGTTCTCAGTTTTGTCTCTATGGTTTGTTTCCTCTTCAAGTAGCCCTAATCACAGACTGTGGAAAAGCACTTTCATCGAGAGTGGATGCAAAGCTTCTAAGAATTAACGAGTTTCCAAGATTCCAGCAAATATTTTTTTACCCAATCTTGATGATGCTTGGTGGTAATGATCAGTGCACAAATCCCACTTGGCTCACCAAATTTTGTTCTTCTAGGTTGAAGCGTTCGTCTACAGTAGCAGTTTTTATATTTAGGTTTCCCTCTGCTCTCTCCTATATGGATAGATGAATTTGGAACTCTAAATCCAACATGGTTTGTAGTAGCTCTTTGAAACTTGACAAAATAAAGGAGTGCTCAATTTTGTCTCTATGGTTTGTTTCCTCTTCAAGTAGCCTTAGGCACACACTGTGGAAAAGCACTTTCATTGAGATGGGTTTCCAAGCTTCTAAGAATTAACGAGTTTTCGAAATACCAGCAAACACTTTTTCACCCAATCTTGATGATACTTTGTGGTAATGATCAGTACACAAATCCCACTTGGCTCACCAAATTTTGTTCTTCTAAGTTGAAGCGTTCGTCTACAGTAGCAGTTTTTATATTTAGGTTTCCTCTGCTCTCTCCTATATAGATAGATGAATTGGAACTCTAAATCCAACATGGTTCATAGTAGCTCTTTGAAACTTGACAAAATAAAGGAGTTCTCAGTTTTGTCTCTATGGTTTGTTTCCTCTTCAAGTAGCCCTAGGTACAGACTGTGGAAAAGCAATTTCATTGAGAGGGGTTGCCAAGCTTCTAAGAATTAACGAGTTTCCGAATTTCCAGCAAATATTTTTTCACCCAATCTTGATGATACTTGGTGGTAATGATCAGTACACAAATCCCACTCGTCTCACCAAATTTTGTTCTTCTAGGTTGAAACGTTCGTCTAGAGTAGCAGTTTTTATATTTAGGTTTCCCACTGTTCTCTCTTATATAGATAGAAGAATTTGGAAATCTAAATCCAACATGGTTCGTAGTAGCTCTTTGAAACTTGACAAAATAAAGGAGTTCTCAGTTTTGTCTCTGTGGTTTGTTTCCTCTTCAAGTAGCCCTAGGCACAGACGGTGGAAAAGCACTTTCATTGAGAGGGGTGGCCAAGCTTCTAAGAATTAACGAGTTTCCGAAATACCAGCAAATATTTTTTTTACCCAATCTTGATGATACTTGGTGGTAATGATCAGCACACAAATCCCACTTGGCTCACCAAATTTTGTTCTTCTAGGTTGAAGCGTTCTTCTACAGTAGCAGTTTTTATATTTAGGTTTCCCTCTGTTCTCTCCTATATAGATAGATGAATTTGGAAATCTAAATCCAACATGGTTCGTAGTAGCTCTTTGAAACTTGACAAAATAAAGGAGATCTCAGTTTGTCTCTATGGTTTGTTTCCTCTTCACGTAGCCCTAGGCACAGACTGTGGAAAATCACTTTCATTGAGACGGGTTGCCAAGCTTCTAAGAATTGACGAGTTTCCGAAATACCAGCAAATATTTTTTTCACCCAATCTTGATGATACTTGGTGGTAATGATCAGTACACAAATCCCACTTGGCTCACCAAATTTTGTTCTTCCATATTGAAGCGTTCGTCTACAGTAGTAGTTTTTATATTTAGGTTTCCCTCTGTTCTCTCCTATATAGATAGATGAATTTGGAACTCTAAATCCAACATGGTTCGTAGTAGCTCTTGGAAACCTGACAATATAAAGGAGTTATCAGTTTTGTCTCTGTGGTTTGTTTCCTCTTCATAGCCCTAGGCACAGACTGTGGAAAAGCAATTTCATCGAGAGGCGTTGCCAAGCTTCTAAGAATTAACGATTTTCCCAAACACCAGCAAATATTTTTCACCCAATCTTGATGATACTTGGTGGGAATGATCAGTACACAAATCCCACATGGCTTACAAAATTTTGTTCTTCTAGGTTGAAGCGTTCATCTACAGTAGTAGTTTTTATATTTAGTTTTCCCTCTTCTCTCCTATATAGATAGATGAATTTGGAACTCTAAATCCAACATGGTTTGTAGTAGCTCTTTGAAACTTGACAAAATAAAGGAGTTCTCAGTTTTGTCTCTATGGTTTGTTTCCTCTTCAAGTAGCCCTAATCACAGACTGTGGAAAAGCACTTTCATCGAGAGGGGATGCCAAGCTTCTAAGAATTAACGAGTTTCCAAGATTCCAGCAAATATTTTTTTACGCAATCTTGATGATGCTTGGTGGTAATGATCAGTGCACAAATCCCACTTGGCTCACCAAATTATGTTCTTCTAGGTTGAAGCGTTCGTCTACAGTAGCAGTTTTTATATTTAGGTTTCCCTCTGCTCTCTCCTATATAGATAGATGAATTTGGAACTCTAAATCCAACATGGTTTGTAGTAGCTCTTTGAAACTTGACAAAATAAAGGAGTTCTCAGTTTTGTCTCTTTGGTTTGTTTCCTCTTCAAGTAGCCTTAGGCACACACTGTGGAAAAACACTTTCATTGAGATGGGTTTCCAAGCTTCTAAGAATTAACGAGTTTTCGAAATACCAGCAAACACTTTTTCACCCAATCTTGATGATACTTTGTGGTAATGATCAGTTCACAAATCCCACTTGGCTCACCAAATTTTGTTCTTCTAGGTTGAAGCGTTCGTCTACAGTAGCAGTTTTTATATTTAGGTTTCCTCTGCTCTCTCCTATATAGATAGATGAATTGGAACTCTAAATCCAACATGGTTCATAGTAGCTCTTTGAAACTTGACAAAATAAAGGAGTTCTCAGTTTTGTCTCTATGGTTTGTTTCCTCTTCAAGTAGCCCTAGGCACCGACTGTGGAAAAGCAATTTCATTGAGAGGGGTTGCCTAGCTTAAAAGAATTAACGAGTTTCCAAAATACAAGCAAATATTTTTTCACCCAATCTTGATTATACTTTGTGGTAATGATCAGGACACAAATCCCACTTGGCTCACCAAATTTTGTTCTTCTAGGTTGAAGCGTTCGTCTACAGTAGCAGTTTTTATATTTAGGTTTCCTCTGCTCTCTCCTATATAGATAGATGAATTTGGAACTCTAAATCCAACATCGTTCATAGTAGCTCTTTGAAACTTGACAAAATAAAGGAGTTCTCAGTTTTGTCTCTATGGTTTGTTTCCTCTTCACGTAGCCCTAGGCACAGACTGTGGAAAATCACTTTCATTGAGAGGGGTTGGCAAGCTTCTAAGAATTGACGAGTTTCCGAAATACCAGCAAATATTTTTTTCACGCAATCTTGATGATACTTGGTGGTAATGATCAGGACACAAATCCCACTTGGCTCACCAAATTTTGTTCTTCTATATTGAAGCGTTCGTCTACAGAAGCAGTTTTTATATTTAGGTTTCCCTCTGTTCTCTCCTGTATAGATAGATAAATTTGGAACTCTAAATCCAACATGGTTTGTAGTAGCTCTTTGAAACTTTACAAAATAAAGGAGTTCTAAGTTTTGTCTCTATGGTTTGTTTCCTCTTCACGTAGCCTTCAGCACATACTGTGGAAAAGCACTTTCATTGAGAGGGGTTGCCAAGCTTCTAAGAATTAACGAGTTTCCGAAATACCAGCAAATATTTTTTCACCCGATCTTGATGATACTTGGTGGTAATGATTAGTACACAAATCCCACTTGGCTCACGAAATTTTGTTCTTCTAGGTTGTAGCGTTCGTGTACAGTAGCAGATTTTATATTTAGGTTTCCTCTGCTCTCTCCTATATAGATAGATGAATTTGGAACTCTAAATCCAACATGGTTCGCCGTAGCTCTTTGACACTTGACAAAATAAAGGAGTTCTCAGTTTTGTCTCTATGGTTTGTTTCCTCTTCAAGTAGCCCTAGGCACAGACTGTGGGTAAGCAATTTCATTGAGAGGGGTTGCCAAGCTTCTAAGAATTAACGAGTTTCCGAAACCAGCAAATATTTTTTCACCCAATCTTGATGATACTTGGTGGTAATGATCAGTACACAAATCCCACTTGGCTCACCAATTTTGTTCTTCTTGGTTGAAGCGTTCGTCTACAGTAGCAGTTTTTATATTTGGGTTTCCCTCTGTTCTCTCCAATATAGATAGATGAATTTGGAAATCTAAATCTAACATGGTTCGTAGTAGCTCTTTGAAACTTGATAAAATAAAGGAGTTCTTTGTTTTGTCTCTATGGTTTGTTTCCTCTTCATAACCCTAGGCACAGACTGTGGAAAAGCAATTTCATCGAGAGGGGTTGCCAAGCTTCTAAGAATTAACGATTTTCCCAAACACCAGCAAATATTTTTCACCCAATCTTGATGATACTTGGTGGTAATGATCAGTACATAAATCCCACTTGGCTTACCAATTTTGTTCTTCTAGGTTGAAGCGTTCGTCTACAGTAGCAGTTTTTATATTTAGGTTTCCCTCTGCTCTCTCCTATATAGATAGATGAATTTGGAAATGTAAATCCAACATGGTTTGTAGTAGCTCTTTGAAAATTTACAAAATAAAGGAGTTCTCAGTTTTGTCTCTATGGTTTGTTTCCTCTTCAAGTAGCCTAAGAACAGACTGTGGAAAAGAACTTTCATTGAGAGGGGTTGCCAAGCTTCTAAGAATTAACGAGTTTCCGAAATACCAGCAAATATTTTTTCACCCGAACTTGATGATACTTGGTGGTAATGATTAGTACACAAATCCCACTTGGCTCACGAAATTTTGTTCTTCTAGGTTGAAGCGTTCGTGTACAGTAGCAGTTTTTATATTTAGGTTTCCTTCTGTTCTCTCCTATATAGATAATGAACTTGGAACTCTAAATCCAACATGGTTTGTAGTAGCTCTTTGAAACTTGACAAAATAAAGAAGTTCTCAGTTTTGTCTCTATGGTTTGTTTCCTCTTCAAGTAGCCTTAGTTACAGTTTGTGGAAAAGCACTTTCATTGAGATGGGTTGCCAAGCTTCTAACAATTAACGAGTTTCCGAAATACGAGCAAACACTTTTTTACCCAATCTTGATGATACTTGGTGGTAATGATCAGTACACAAATCCCACTTGGCTCACCAATTTTGTTTTTGTAGGTTGAAACGTTCGTCTACAGTAGCAGTTTTTATATTTAGGTTTCCGTCTGTTCTCTCCAATATAGATAGATGAATTTGGAAATCTAAATCTAACATGGTTCGTAGTAGCTCTTTGAAACTTGACAAAATAAAGGAGTTCTCAGTTTTGTCTCTATGGTTTGTTTCGTCTTCAAGTAGCCCTAAGCACAGACTGTGGAAAAGCACTTTCATTGAGAGGGGTTGCCAAGCTTCTAAGAATTAAGGAGTTTCCGAAGTACCAGCAAATATTTTTTCACCCGATATTGATGATACTTGGTGGTAATGATTAGTACACAAATCCCACTTGGCTCACGAAATTTTGTTCTTCTAGGTTGAAGCGTTCGTGTACATTAGCAGTTTTTATATTTAGGTTTCCTTCTGTTCTCTCCTATATAGATAGATGAATTTGGAACACTAAATCCAACATGGTTTGTAGTAGCTCTTTGAAACTTGACAAAATAAAGGAGTTCTCACTTTTCTCTCTATGGTTTGTTTCCTTTTCAGGTAGCCCTAAGCACAGACTGTGGAAAAGCACTTTCATCGAGAGGGGTTGCAAAGCTTCTAAGAATTAACGAGTTTCCAAAATTCCAGCAAATATTTTTTTTCCCCAATCTTGATGATGCTTGGTGGTAATGATCAGTACACAAATCCCACTTGGCTCACCAAATTTTGTTCTTCTCGGTTGAAGCGTTCGTGTACAGTAGCAGTTTTTATATTTAGTTTTTCTCTGCTCTCTCCTATATAGATAGATGAATTTGGAACTCTAAATCCAACATGGTTTGTAGTAGCTCTTTGAAACTTGACAAAATAAAGGAGTTCTCAGTTTTGTCTCTATGGATTGTTTCCTCTTCAAGTAGCCTTAGGCACAGACTGTGTAAAAGCACTTTCATTGAGATGGGTTGCAAAGTTTCTAAGAATTAACGAGTTTCCGAATTACGAGCAAACACTTTTTCACCCAATCTTGATGATACTGTGTGGTAATTATCAGTACACAAATCCCACTTGGCTCACCAAATTTTGTTCTTCTAGGTTGAAGCGTTCTTCTACAGTAGCAGTTTTTATATTTAGGTTTCCTCTGCTCTCTCCTATATAGATAGATGAATTTGGAACTCTAAATTAAACATGGTTTGTCGTAGCTCTTTGAAACTTGAAAAAATAAAGGAGTTCTCAGTTTTGTCTCTATGGTTTGTTTCCTCTTCAAGTAGCCCTAGGCACAGACTTGGAAAAGCAATTTCATTGACAGGGGTTGCCAAGCTTCTAAGAATTAACGAGTTTCCCAAATACCAGCAAATATTTTTCACCCAATCTTGATGATACTTGGTGGTAATGATCAGGACACAAATCCCACTTGGCTCACCAAATTTTGTTCTTCTAGGTTGAAGCGTTCATCTACAGTAGTAGTTTTTATATTTAGTTTTCCCACTGTTCTCCCCTATATAGATAGATGAAGTTGGAACACTAAATCCAACATGGTTTGTAGTAGCTCTTTGAAACTTTACAAAATAAAGGAGTTCTCAGTTTTGTCTCTATGGTTTGTTTCCTCTTCAAGTAGCCTTCAGCACAGATTGTTTAAAAGCACTTTCATTGAGAGGGTTTGCCAAGCTTCTAAGAATTAATGAGTTTCCGAAATACCAGCAAATATTTTTTCACCCGATCTTGATGATACTTGGTGGTAATGATTAGTACACAAATCCCAATTGGCTCACGTAATTTTGTTCTTCTAGGTTGAAGCGTTCGTGTACAGTAGCAGTTTTTATATTTAGGTTTCCTTCTCTTCTCTCCTATATAGATAGATGAATTTGGAACTCTAAATCCAACATGGTTTGTAGTAGCTCTTTGAAACTTGACAAAATAAAGGAGTTCTCAGTTTTGTCTCTATGGTTTGTTTCCTCTTCAAGTAGCCATAGGCACAGTTTGTGGAAAAGCACTTTCATTGAGATGGGTTGCCAAGCTTCTAAGAATTAACGAGTTTCCGAAATACGAGCAAACACTTTTTCACCCAATCTTGATGATACTTTGTGGTAATGATCAGTACACAAATCCCAATTGGCTCACCAAATTTTGTTCTTCTAGGTTGAAGCGTTCATCTACAGTAGCAGTTTTTATATTTAGGTTTCCTCTGCTTTCTCCTATATAGATAGATGAATTTGGAACTCTAAATCCAACATGGTTCATAGTAGCTCTTTGAAACTTGACAAAATAAAGGACTTCTCAGTTTTGTCTCTATGGTTTGTTTCCTCTTCAAGTAGCCCTAGGCACAGACTGTAGAAAAGCACTTTCATTGAGAGGGGTTGCCAAGCTTCCAAGAATTAACGAGTTTCCGAAATACCAGCAAATATTTTTTCACCCAATCTTGATGATACTTGGTGTTAATTATCAGTACACAAATCCCACTTGGCTCACCAAATTTTGTTCTTCTAGGTTGAAGCGTTCGTCTACAGTAGCAGTTTTTATATTTAGGTTTCCCTCTGTTCTCTCATATATAGATAGATGAATTTGGAAATCTTAATCCAACATGGTTCGTAGAAGCTCTTTGAAACTTGACAAAATAAAGAAGTTCTCAGTTTTGTCTCTATGGTTTGTTTTCTCTTCACATAGCCCTAGGCACAGACTGTGGAAAAGCACATTCATTGAAAGGGGTTGCCCAGCTTCTAAGAATTAACGACTTTCCGAAATACCAGCAAATATTTTTTTCACCCAATCTTGATGATACTTGATGGTAATGATCAGTACACAAATTCCACTTGGCTCACCAAATTTTGTTCTTCTAGGTTGAAGCGTTCATCTACAGTAGTAGTTTTTATATTTAGTTTTCCCTCTGTTCTCTCTTATATATATAGATGAATTTGGAACTCAAAATTCAACATGGTTAGTAGAAGCTCTTTGAAACTTGACAAAATAAAGGAGTTCTCAGTTTTGTCTCTATGGTTTGTTTTCTCTTTAAGTAGCCCTATGCACAGACTGTGGAAAAACACTTTCACTGAGAGGGGTTGCCAACCTTCTAAGAATTAACGAGTTTCCGAAATACCTGCAAATATTTTTTCACCCAATCTTGATGATACTTGGTGGTAATGATCAGTACACAAATCCCACTTGGCTCACCAAATTTTGTTCTTCTAGGTAGAAGCGTTCGTCTACAGTAGCAGTTTTTATATTTAGGTTTCCCTCTGTTCTCTCCTATACAGATAGATGAATTTGGAAATCTAAATCCAACATGGTTCGTAGTAGCTCTTTGAAACTTGACAAAATAAAGGAGTTCTCAGTTTTGTGTCTATGGTTTGTTTCCTCTTCCTAGCCCTAGGCACAGACTGTGGAAAAGCACTTTCATTGAGAGGGGTTGCCAAGCTTCTAAGAATTAACGAGTTTCCCAAATACAAGCAAATATTTTTTTCACCCAATCTTGATGATACTTGGTGGTAATGATCAGTACACAAATTTCACTTGGCTCACCAAATTTTGTTCTTCTATGTTGAAGCGTTCTTCTACAGTAGTAGTATTTATATTTAGTTTTCCCTCTGTTCTCTCCTATATAGATAGATGAATTTGGAACTCTAAATCCAACATGGTTTGTAGTAGCTCTTTGAAACTTTACAAAATAAAGGAGGTCTTAGTTTTGTCTCCATGGTTTGTTTTCCCTTCAAGTAGCCCTCAGCACAGACTGTGGAAAAGCACTTTCATCGAGAGGGGTTGCCAAGCTTCTAAGAATTAACGATTTTCCGAAATACCAGCAAATATTTTTTCACCCGATCTTGATGATACTTGGTGGTAATGATTAGTACACAAATCCCACTTGGCTCACGAAATTTTGTTCTTCTCGGTTGAAGCGTTCGTGTACAGTAGCAGTTTTTATATTTAGTTTTCCCTCTGTTCTCTCCTATATAGATAGATGAATTTGGAACTCTAAATCCAACATGGTTTGTAGTAGCTCTTTGAAACTTGACAAAATAAAGGAGTTCTCAGATTTGTCTCTATGGATTGTTTCCTCTTCAAGTAGCCTTAGGCACAGACTGTGGAAAAGCACTTTCATTGAGATGGGTTGCAAAGTTTCTAAGAATTAACGAGTTTCCGAATTACGAGCAAACACTTTTTCACCCAATCTTGATGATACTGTGTGGTAATGATCAGTACACAAATCCCTCTTGGCTCACCAAATTTTGTTCTTCTAGGTTGAAGCGTTCGTCTACAGTAGCAGTTTTTATATTTAGGTTTCCTCTGCTCTCTCCTATATAGATAGATGAATTTGGAACTCTAAATTAAACATGGTTCGTCGTAGCTCTTTGAAACTTGAAAAAATAAAGGAGTTCTCAGTTTTGTCTCTATGGTTTGTTTCCTCTTCAAGTAGCCCTAGGCACAGACTTGGAAAAGCAATTTCATTGAGAGGGGTTGCCAAGCTTCTAAGAATTAACGAGTTTCCCAAATACCAGCAAATATTTTCCACCCAATCTTGATGATACTTGGTGGTAATGATCAGGACACAAATCCCACTTGGCTCACCAAATTTTGTTCTTCTAGGTTGAAGCGTTCATCTACAGTAGTAGTTTTTATATTTAGTTTTCCCACTGTTCTCCCCTATATAGATAGATGAAGTTGGAACACTAAATCCAACATGGTTTGTAGTAGCTCTTTGAAACTTTACAAAATAAAGGAGTTCTCAGTTTTGTCTCTATGGTTTGTTTCCTCTTCAAGTAGCCTTCAGCACAGATTGTTTAAAAGCACTTTCATTGAGAGGGTTTGCCAAGCTTCTAAGAATTAATGAGTTTCCGAAATACCAGCAAATATTTTTTCACCCGATCTTGATGATACTTGGTGGTAATGATTAGTACACAAATCCCAATTGGCTCACGTAATTTTGTTCTTCTAGGTTGAAGCGTTCGTGTACAGTAGCAGTTTTTATATTTAGGTTTCCTTCTCTTCTCTCCTATATAGATAGATGAATTTGGAACTCTAAATCCAACATGGTTTCTAGTAGCTCTTTGAAACTTGACAAAATAAAGGAGTTCTCAGTTTTGTCTCTATGGTTTGTTTCCTCTTCAAGTAGCCATAGGCACAGTTTGTGGAAAAGCACTTTCATTGAGATGGGTTGCCAAGCTTCTAAGAATTAACGAGTTTCCGAAATACGAGCAAACACTTTTTCACCCAATCTTGATGATACTTTGTGGTAATGATCAGTACACAAATCCCAATTGGCTCACCAAATTTTGTTCTTCTAGGTTGAAGCGTTCATCTACAGTAGCAGTTTTTATATTTAGGTTTCCTCTGCTTTCTCCTATATAGATAGATGAATTTGGAACTCTAAATCCAACATGGTTCATAGTAGCTCTTTGAAACTTGACAAAATAAAGGACTTCTCAGTTTTGTCTCTATGGTTTGTTTCCTCTTCAAGTAGCCCTAGGCACAGACTGTAGAAAAGCACTTTCATTGAGAGGGGTTGCCAAGCTTCCAAGAATTAACGAGTTTCCGAAATACCAGCAAATATTTTTTCACCCAATCTTGATGATACTTGGTGTTAATTATCAGTACACAAATCCCACTTGGCTCACCAAATTTTGTTCTTCTAGGTTGAAGCGTTCGTCTACAGTAGCAGTTTTTATATTTAGGTTTCCCTCTGTTCTCTCATATATAGATAGATGAATTTGGAAATCTTAATCCAACATGGTTTGTAGAAGCTCTTTGAAACTTGACAAAATAAAGAAGTTCTCAGTTTTGTCTCTATGGTTTGTTTTCTCTTCACATAGCCCTAGGCACAGACTGTGGAAAAGCACATTCATTGAAAGGGGTTGCCAAGCTTCTAAGAATTAACGACTTTCCGAAATACCAGCAAATATTTTTTTCACCCAATCTTGATGATACTTGATGGTAATGATCAGTACACAAATTCCACTTGGCTCACCAAATTTTGTTCTTCTAGGTTGAAGCGTTCATCTACAGTAGTAGTTTTTATATTTAGTTTTCCCACTGTTCTCTCTTATATATATAGATGAATTTGGAACTCAAAATTCAACATGGTTAGTAGAAGCTCTTTGAAACTTGACAAAATAAAGGAGTTCTCAGTTTTGTCTCTATGGTTTGTTTTCTCTTTAAGTAGCCCTATGCACAGACTGTGGAAAAACACTTTCACTGAGAGGGGTTGCCAACCTTCTAAGAATTAACGAGTTTCCGAAATACCTGCAAATATTTTTTCACCCAATCTTGATGATACTTGGTGGTAATGATCAGTACACAAATCCCACTTGGCTCACCAAATTTTGTTCTTCTAGGTAGAAGCGTTCGTCTACAGTAGCAGTTTTTATATTTAGGTTTCCCTCTGTTCTCTCCTATACAGATAGATGAATTTGGAAATCTAAATCCAACATGGTTCGTAGTAGCTCTTTGAAACTTGACAAAATAAAGGAGTTCTCAGTTTTGTGTCTATGGTTTGTTTCCTCTTCCTAGCCCTAGGCACAGACTGTGGAAAAGCACTTTCATTGAGAGGGGTTGCCAAGCTTCTAAGAATTAACGAGTTTCCCAAATACAAGCAAATATTTTTTTCACCCAATCTTGATGATACTTGGTGGTAATGATCAGTACACAAATTTCACTTGGCTCACCAAATTTTGTTCTTCTAGGTTGAAGCGTTCATCTACAGTAGTAGTATTTATATTTAGTTTTCCCTCTGTTCTCTCCTATATAGATAGATGAATTTGGAACTCTAAATCCAACATGGTTTGTAGTAGCTCTTTGAAACTTTACAAAATAAAGGAGGTCTTAGTTTTGTCTCCATGGTTTGTTTCCCCTTCAAGTAGCCCTCAGCACAGACTGTGGAAAAGCACTTTCATCGAGAGGGGTTGCCAAGCTTCTAAGAATTAACGATTTTCCGAAATACCAGCAAATATTTTTTCACCCGATCTTGATGATACTTGGTGGTAATGATTAGTACACAAATCCCACTTGGCTCACGAAATTTTGTTCTTCTCGGTTGAAGCGTTCGTGTACAGTAGCAGTTTTTATATTTAGTTTTCCCTCTGTTCTCTCCTATATAGATAGATGAATTTGGAACTCTAAATCCAACATGGTTTGTAGTAGCTCTTTGAAACTTGACAAAATAAAGGAGTTCTCAGTTTTGTCTCTATGGATTGTTTCCTCTTCAAGTAGCCTTAGGCACAGACTGTGGAAAAGCACTTTCATTGAGATGGGTTGCAAAGTTTCTAAGAATTAACGAGTTTCCGAATTACGAGCAAACACTTTTTCACCCAATCTTGATGATACTGTCTGGTAATGATCAGTACACAAATCCCTCTTGGCTCACCAAATTTTGTTCTTCTAGGTTGAAGCGTTCGTCTACAGTAGCAGTTTTTATATTTAGGTTTCCTCTGCTCTCTCCTATATAGATAGATGAATTTGGAACTCTAAATTAAACACGGTTCGTCGTAGCTCTTTGAAACTTGAAAAAATAAAGGAGTTCTCAGTTTTGTCTCTATGGTTTGTTTCCTCTTCAAGTAGCCCTAGGCACAGACTTGGAAAAGCAATTTCATTGAGAGGGGTTGCCAAGCTTCTAAGAATTAACGAGTTTCCCAAATACCAGCAAATATTTTTCACCCAATCTTGATGATACTTGGTGGTAATGATCAGGACACAAATCCTACTTGGCTCACCAAATTTTGTTCTTCTAGGTTGAAGCGTTCATCTACAGTAGTAGTTTTTATATTTTGTTTTCCCACTGTTCTCCCCTATATAGATAGATGAAGTTGGAACACTAAATCCAACATGGTTTGTAGTAGCTCTTTGAAACTTTACAAAATAAAGGAGTTCTCAGTTTTGTCTCTATGGTTTGTTTCCTCTTCAAGTAGCCTTCAGCACAGATTGTTTAAACGCACTTTCATTGAGAGGGGTTGCCAAGCTTCTAAGAATTAATGAGTTTCCGAAATACCAGCAAATATTTTTTCACCCGATCTTGATGATAATTGGTGGTAATGATTAGTACACAAATCCCAATTGGCGCACGTAATTTTGTTCTTCTAGGTTGAAGCGTTCGTGTACAGTAGCAGTTTTTATATTTAGGTTTCCTTCTGTTCTCTCCTATATAGATAGATGAATTTCTAACTCTCAATCCAACATGCTTTGTAGTAGCTCTTTGAAACTTGACAAAATAAAGGAGTTCTCAGTTTTGTCTCTATGGTTTGTTTCCTCTTCAAGTAGCCATAGGCACAGTTTGTGGAAAAGCACTTTCATTGAGATGGGTTGCCAAGCTTCTAAGAATTAACAAGTTTCCGAAATACGAGCAAACACTTTTTCACCCAATCTTGATGATACTTTGTGGTAATGATCAGTACACAAATCCCACTTGGCTCACCAATTTTGTTCTTCTAGGTTGAAGCGTTCATCTACAGTAGCAGTTTTTATATTTAGGTTTCCTCTGCTTTCTCCTATATAGATAGATGAATTTGGAACTCTGAAACCAACATGGTTCATAGTAGCTCTTTGAAACTCGACAAAATAAAGGAGTTCTCAGTTTTGTCTCTATGGTTTGTTTCCTCTTCAAGTAGCCCTAGGAACAGACTGTAGAAAAGCAATTTCATTGAGAGGGGTTGCCAAGCTTCCAAGAATTAACGAGTTTCCGAAATACCAGCAAATATTTTCTCACCCAATCTTGATGATACTTGGTGTTAATGATCAGTACACAAATCCCATTTGGCTCACCAAATTTTGTTCTTCTAGGTTGAAGCGTTCGTCTACAGTAGCAGTTTTTATATTTAGGTTTCCCTCTGTTCTCTCATATATAGATACATGAATTGGGAAATCTAAATCCAACATGGTTCGTAGAAGCTCTTTGAAACTTGACAAAATAAAGGAGTTCTCAGTTTTGTCTCTATGGTTT
>NW_027517481.1:0-43172 GCF_048772815.1 Callospermophilus lateralis | reverse complement strand
GATCCTTACCACCAAGTATCATCAAGATTTGGTGAAAAAATGTTTGCTGAGATTTCAGCAAACGAGTAGTTTTTTGGAAGCTCGGCAACCCCTTTCAAACGAAAGTGTTCTTCGCCAGTCTCTGCATGGGGTACTTCAAGAGGAAACAAACCATAGAGATAGAACTTAGAACTACTTCATTTGGTCAAGTTTCACGGAGCTAGCACAAACCGTGTTTGATTTAGAGTTTCAAACACATCTATCTATATAGCAGAAAACAGAGTGAAACCTAAAAATTCAAACTGTTACTGGAAACGAACGCTTGAACCTAGAAGATTGAAAGTTGGGCAGCCAAGTGGGATTAGTGAACTGATCATTACCACCAAGTATCATCAAGATATGGGTGAAAAAATGTTTGCTGAGATTTCAGCAAACTAGTAGTTTTTTGGAAGCTTGGCAACCCCTTTAAAATGAAAGTGTTTTTCGCCAGTCTCTGCATGGGGTACTTCAGGAGGAAACAAACCATAGAGATAGAACTTAGAACTACTTCATTTGGTCAAGTTTCAAGGAGCTAGCACAAACCGTGTTTGATTTAGAGTTTCAAACACATCTATCTATATAGCAGAAAACAGAGTGAAACCTAAAAATTCAAAGTGTTACTGGAAACGAACGCTTGAACCTAGAAGAGTGAAAGTTGGGCAGCCAAGTGGGCTTAGTGAACTGATCATTACCACCAAGTATCATCAAGATTTGGTGAAAAAATGGTTGCTGAGATTTCGGCAAACTAGTAGTTTTTTGGAAGCTTGGCAACCACTTTCAAAGGAAAGTGTTCTTTGCCACTCTCTGAATGGGGTACTTCAAGAGGAAACAAACCATAGAGATATAACTTAGAACTACTTCATTTTGTCAAGTTTTACGGAGCTAGCACAAACCGTGTTTGATTTAGAGTTTCAAACACATCTATCTATATAGCAGAAAACAGAGTGAAACCTAAAAATTCAAACTGTTACTGGAAACGAACGCTTGAACTTAGAAGAGTGAGAATTGGGCAGCCAAGTGGCTTAGTGAACTGATCATTACCACCAAGTATCATCAAGATTTGGTGAAAAATGGTTGCTGAGATTTCAGCAAACTAGTAGTTTTTTGGAAGCTTGGCAACCCCTTTCAAACGAAAGTGTTCTTTGCCAGTCTCTGCATGGGGTACTTCAAGAGGAAACAAACCATAGAGATAGAACTTAGAACTACTTCATTTTGTCAAGTTTCACGGAGCTAGCACAAACCGTGTTTGATTTAGAGTTTCAAACACATCTATCTATATAGCAGAAAACAGAGTGAAACCTAAAAATTCAAACTGTTACTGGAAACGAACGCTTGAACCTAGAAGATTGAAAGTTGGGCAGCCAAGTGGGATAAGTGAACTGATCATTACCACCAAGTATCATCAAGATTTGGTGAAAAAATGTTTGCTGAGATTTCAGCAAACTAGTAGTTTTTTGGAAGCTCGGCAACCCCTTTCAAACGAAAGTGTTCTTCGCCAGTCTCTGCATTGGGTACTTCAAGAGGAAACAAACCATAGAGATAGAACTTAGAACTACTTCATTTGGTCAAGTTTCAAGGAGCTAGCACAAACCGTGTTTGATTTAGAGTTTCAAACACATCTATCTATATAGCAGAAAACAGAGTGAAACCTAAAAATTCAAACTGTTACTGGAAACGAACGCTTGAACCTAGAAGATTGAAAGTTGGGCAGCCAGTGGGATTAGTGAACTGATCATTACCACCAAGGATCATCAAGATTTGGTGAAAAAATGTTTGCTGAGATTTCAGCAAACTAGTAGTTTTTGGAAGCTTGGCAACCCCTTTAAACGAAGTGTTTTTCGCCAGTCTCTGCATGGGTACTTCAGGAGGAAACAAACCATAGAGATAGAACTTAGAACTACTTCATTTGGTCAAGTTTCAAGGAGCTAGCAAAAACCGTGTTTGATTTAGAGTTTCAAACACATCTATCTATATAGCAGGAAACAGAGTGAAACCTAAAAATTCAAACTGTTACTGGAAACGAACGCTTGAACCTAGAAGATTGAAAGTTGGGCAGCCAAGTGGGATTAGTGAACTGATCATTACCACCAAGTATCATCAAGATTTGGTGAAAAAATGTTTGCTGAGATTTCAGCAAACTAGTAGTTTTTTGGAAGCTTGGCAACCAATTTAAAAAGAAATTGTTTTTCGCCAGTCTCTGCATGGGGTACTTCAGGAGGAAACAAACCATAGAGATAGAACTTAGAACTACTTCATTTTTTCAAGTTTCAAGGAGCTAGCACAAACCGTGTTTGATTTAGAGTTTCAAACACATCTATCTATATAGCAGAAAACAGAGTGAAACCCAAGAATTCAAAGTGTTACTGAAACGAACGCTTGAACCTAGAAGAGTGAAAATTGGGCAGCCAACTGGGCTTAGTGAACTGATCCTTACCACCAAGTATCATCAAGATTTGGTGAAAAAATGTTTGCTGAGATTTCAGCAAACGAGTAGTTTTTGGAAGCTCGGCAACCCCTTTCAAACGAAAGTGTTCTTCGCCAGTCTCTGCATGGGGTACTTCAAGAGGAAACAAACCATAGAGATAGAACTTAGAACTACTTCATTTGGTCAAGTTTCACGGAGCTAGCACAAACCGTGTTTGATTTAGAGTTTCAAACACATCTATCTATATAGCAGAAAACAGAGTGAAACCTAAAAATTCAAGCTGTTACTGGAAACGAACGCTTGAACCTAGAAGATTGAAAGTTGGGCAGCCAAGTGGGATTAGTGAACTGATCATTACCACCAAGTATCATCAAGATATGGTGAAAAAATGTTTGCTGAGATTTCAGCAAACTAGTAGTTTTTTGGAAGCTTGGCAACCCCTTTAAAATGAAAGTGTTTTTCGCCAGTCTCTGCATGGGGTACTTCAGGAGGAAACAAACCATAGAGATAGAACTTAGAACTACTTCATTTGGTCAAGTTTCAAGGAGCTAGCACAAACCGTGTTTGATTTAGAGTTTCAAACACATCTATCTATATAGCAGAAAACAGAGTGAAACCTAAAAATTCAAAGTGTTACTGGAAACGAACGCTTGAACCTAGAAGAGTGAAAGTTGGGCAGCCAAGTGGGCTTAGTGAACTGATCATTACCACCAAGTATCATCAAGATTTGGTGAAAAAATGGTTGCTGAGATTTCGGCAAACTAGTAGTTTTTTGGAAGCTTGGCAACCACTTTCAAGGAAAGTGTTCTTGTGTCTTTGCCACTCTCTGAATGGGTACTTCAAGAGGAAACAAACCATAGAGATTATAACTTAGAACTACTTCATTTTGTCAAGTTTTACGGAGCTAGCACAAACCGTGTTTGATTTAGAGTTTCAACACATCTATCTATATAGCAGAAAACAGAGTGAAACCTAAAAATTCAAACTGTTACTGGAAACGAACGCTTGAACTTAGAAGAGTGAGAATTGGGCAGCCAAGTGGGCTTAGTGAACTGATCATTACCACCAAGTATCATCAAGATTTGGTGAAAAAATGGTTGCTGAGATTTCAGCAAACTAGTAGTTTTTGGAAGCTTGGCACCCCCTTTCAAACGAAAGTGTTCTTTGCCAGTCTCTGCATGGGGTACTTCAAGAGGAAACAACATAGAGATAGAACTTAGAACTACTTCATTTTGTCAAGTTTCACGGAGCTAGCACAAACCGTGTTTGATTTAGAGTTTCAAACACATCTATCTATATAGCAGAAAACAGAGTGAAACCTAAAAATTCAAACTGTTACTGGAAACGAACGCTTGAACCTAGAAGATTGAAAGTTGGGCAGCCAAGTGGGATTAGTGAACTGATCATTACCACCAAGGATCATCAAGATTTGGTGAAAAAATGTTGCTGAGATTTCAGCAAACTAGTAGTTTTTGGAAGCTCGGCAACCCCTTTCAAACGAAAGTGTTCTTCGCCAGTCTCTGCATGGGGTACTTCAGGAGGAAACAAACCATAGAGATAGAACTTAGAACTACTTCATTTGGTCAAGTTTCAAGGAGCTAGCAAAAACCGTGTTTGATTTGGAGTTTCAAACACATCTATCTATATAGCAGGAAACAGAGTGAAACCTAAAAATTCAAACTGTTACTGGAAACGAACGCTTGAACCTAGAAGATTGAAAGTTGGGCAGCCAAGTGGGATTAGTGAACTGATCATTACCACCAAGGATCATCAAGATTTGGTGAAAAAATGTTTGCTGAGATTTCAGCAAACTAGTAGTTTTTTGGAAGCTTGGCAACCCCTTTCAAACGAAAGTGTTTTTCGCCAGTCTCTGCATGGGGTACTTCAGGAGGAAACAAACCATAGAGATAGAACTTAGAACTACTTCATTTGGTCAAGTTTCAAGGAGCTAGCAAAAACCGTGTTTGATTTAGAGTTTCAAACACATCTATCTATATAGCAGGAAACAGAGTGAAACCTAAAAATTCAAACTGTTACTGGAAACGAACGCTTGAACCTAGAAGATTGAAAGTTGGGCAGCCAAGTGGGATTAGTGAACTGATCATTACCACCAAGTATCATCAAGATTTGGTGAAAAAATGTTTGCTGAGATTTCAGCAAACTAGTAGTTTTTTGGAAGCTTGGCAACCAATTTAAAAAGAAATTGTTTTTCGCCAGTCTCTGCATGGGGTACTTCAGGAGGAAACAAACCATAGAGATAGAACTTAGAACTACTTCATTTTTTCAAGTTTCAAGGAGCTAGCACAAACCGTGTTTGATTTAGAGTTTCAAACACATCTATCTATATAGCAGAAAACAGAGTGAAACCCAAGAATTCAAAGTGTTACTGGAAACGAACGCTTGAACCTAGAAGAGTGAAAATTGGGCAGCCAACTGGGCTTAGTGAACTGATCCTTACCACCAAGTATCATCAAGATTTGGTGAAAAAATGGTTGCTGAGATTTCGGCAAACTAGTAGTTTTTTGGAAGCTTGGCAACCACTTTCAAAGGAAAGTGTTCTTTGCCACTCTCTGAATGGGGTACTTCAAGAGGAAACAAACCATAGAGATATAACTTAGAACTACTTCATTTTGTCAAGTTTTACGGAGCTAGCACAAACCGTGTTTGATTTAGAGTTTCAAACACATCTATCTATATAGCAGAAAACAGAGTGAAACCTAAAAATTCAAACTGTTACTGGAAACGAACGCTTGAACTTAGAAGAGTGAGAATTGGGCAGCCAAGTGGGCTTAGTGAACTGATCATTACCACCAAGTATCATCAAGATTTGGTGAAAAAATGGTTGCTGAGATTTCAGCAAACTAGTAGTTTTTTGGAAGCTTGGCAACCCCTTTCAAACGAAAGTGTTCTTTGCCAGTCTCTGCATGGGGTACTTCAAGAGGAAACAAACCATAGAGATAGAACTTAGAACTACTTCATTTTGTCAAGTTTCACGGAGCTAGCACAAACCGTGTTTGATTTAGAGTTTCAAACACATCTATCTATATAGCAGAAAACAGAGTGAAACCTAAAAATTCAAACTGTTACTGGAAACGAACGCTTGAACCTAGAAGATTGAAAGTTGGGCAGCCAAGTGGGATAAGTGAACTGATCATTACCACCAAGTATCATCAAGATTTGGTGAAAAAATGTTTGCTGAGATTTCAGCAAACTAGTAGTTTTTTGGAAGCTCGGCAACCCCTTTCAAACGAAAGTGTTCTTCGCCAGTCTCTGCATTGGGTACTTCAAGAGGAAACAAACCATAGAGATAGAACTTAGAACTACTTCATTTGGTCAAGTTTCAAGGAGCTAGCACAAACCGTGTTTGATTTAGAGTTTCAAACACATCTATCTATATAGCAGAAAACAGAGTGAAACCTAAAAATTCAAACTGTTACTGGAAACGAACGCTTGAACCTAGAAGATTGAAAGTTGGGCAGCCAAGTGGGATTAGTGAACTGATCATTACCACCAAGGATCATCAAGATTTGGTGAAAAAATGTTTGCTGAGATTTCAGCAAACTAGTAGTTTTTTGGAAGCTTGGCAACCCCTTTAAAACGAAAGTGTTTTTCGCCAGTCTCTGCATGGGGTACTTCAGGAGGAAACAAACCATAGAGATAGAACTTAGAACTACTTCATTTGGTCAAGTTTCAAGGAGCTAGCAAAAACCGTGTTTGATTTGGAGTTTCAAACACATCTATCTATATAGCAGGAAACAGAGTGAAACCTAAAAATTCAAACTGTTACTGGAAACGAACGCTTGAACCTAGAAGATTGAAAGTTGGGCAGCCAAGTGGGATTAGTGAACTGATCATTACCACCAAGTATCATCAAGATTTGGTGAAAAAATGTTTGCTGAGATTTCAGCAAACTAGTAGTTTTTTGGAAGCTTGGCAACCCCTTTCAAACGAAAGTGTTCTTTGCCAGTCTCTGCATAGGGTACTTCAAGAGGAAACAAACCATAGAGATAGAACTTAGAACTACTTCATTTGGTCAAGTTTCACGGAGCTAGCACAAACCGTCTTTGATTTAGAGTTTCAAACACATCTATCTATATAGCAGAAAACAGAGTGAAACCTAAAAATTCAAAGTGTTTACTGGAAACGAACGCTTGAACCTAGAAGAGTGAAAATTGGGCAGCCAAGTGGGCTTAGTGAACTGATCATTACCACCAAGTATCATCAAGATATGGTGAAAAAATGTTTGCTGAGATTTCAGCAAACTAGTAGTTTTTTGGAAGCTTGGCAACCCCTTTAAAATGAAAGTGTTTTTCGCCAGTCTCTGCATGGGGTACTTCAGGAGGAAACAAACCATAGAGATAGAACTTAGAACTACTTCATTTGGTCAAGTTTCAAGGAGCTAGCACAAACCGTGTTTGATTTAGAGTTTCAAACACATCTATCTATATAGCAGAAAACAGAGTGAAACCTAAAAATTCAAAGTGTTACTGGAAACGAACGCTTGAACCTAGAAGAGTGAAAGTTGGGCAGCCAAGTGGGCTTAGTGAACTGATCATTACCACCAAGTATCATCAAGATTTGGTGAAAAAATGGTTGCTGAGATTTCGGCAAACTAGTAGTTTTTTGGAAGCTTGGCAACCACTTTCAAAGGAAAGTGTTCTTTGCCACTCTCTGAATGGGGTACTTCAAGAGGAAACAAACCATAGAGATATAACTTAGAACTACTTCATTTTGTCAAGTTTTACGGAGCTAGCACAAACCGTGTTTGATTTAGAGTTTCAAACACATCTATCTATATAGCAGAAAACAGAGTGAAACCTCAAAATTCAAACTGTTACTGGAAACGAACGCTTGAACCTAGAAGATTGAAAGTTGGGCAGCCAAGTGGGATAAGTGAACTGATCATTACCACCAAGTATCATCAAGATTTGGTGAAAAAATGTTTGCTGAGATTTCAGCAAACTAGTAGTTTTTTGGAAGCTTGGCAACCAATTTAAAAAGAAAGTGTTTTTCGCCAGTCTCTGCATGGGGTACTTCAGGAGGAAACAAACCATAGAGATAGAACTTAGAACTACTTCATTTTTTCAAGTTTCAAGGAGCTAGCACAAACCGTGTTTGATTTAGAGTTTCAAACACATCTATCTATATAGCAGAAAACAGAGTGAAACCTAAAAATTCAAAGTGTTACTGGAAACGAACGCTTGAACCTAGAAGATTGAAAGTTGGGCAGCCAAGTGGGATTAGTGAACTGATCATTACCACCAAGTATCATCAAGATATGGTGAAAAAATGTTTGCTGAGATTTCAGCAAACTAGTAGTTTTTTGGAAGCTTGGCAACCCCTTTAAAATGAAAGTGTTTTTCGCCAGTCTCTGCATGGGGTACTTCAGGAGGAAACAAACCATAGAGATAGAACTTAGAACTACTTCATTTGGTCAAGTTTCAAGGAGCTAGCACAAACCGTGTTTGATTTAGAGTTTCAAACACATCTATCTATATAGCAGAAAACAGAGTGAAACCTAAAAATTCAAACTGTTACTGGAAACGAACGCTTGAACCTAGAAGATTGAAAGTTGGGCAGCCAAGTGGGATTAGTGAACTGATCATTACCACCAAGTATCATCAAGATTTGGTGAAAAAATGTTTGCTGAGATTTCAGCAAACTAGTAGTTTTTTGGAAGCTTGGCAACCCCTTTAAAACGAAAGTGTTTTTCGCCAGTCTCTGCATGGGGTACTTCAGGAGGAAACAAACCATAGAGATAGAACTTAGAACTACTTCATTTGGTCAAGTTTCAAGGAGCTAGCACAAACCGTGTTTGATTTAGAGTTTCAAACACATCTATCTATATAGCAGAAAACAGAGTGAAACCTAAAAATTCAAAGTGTTACTGGAAACGAACGCTTGAACCTAGAAGAGTGAAAGTTGGGCAGCCAAGTGGGCTTAGTGAACTGATCATTACCACCAAGTATCATCAAGATTTGGTGAAAAAATGGTTGCTGAGATTTCGGCAAACTAGTAGTTTTTTGGAAGCTTGGCAACCACTTTCAAAGGAAAGTGTTCTTTGCCACTCTCTGAATGGGGTACTTCAAGAGGAAACAAACCATAGAGATATAACTTAGAACTACTTCATTTTGTCAAGTTTTACGGAGCTAGCACAAACCGTGTTTGATTTAGAGTTTCAAACACATCTATCTATATAGCAGAAAACAGAGTGAAACCTAAAAATTCAAACTGTTACTGGAAACGAACGCTTGAACTTAGAAGAGTGAGAATTGGGCAGCCAAGTGGGCTTAGTGAACTGATCATTACCACCAAGTATCATCAAGATTTGGTGAAAAAATGGTTGCTGAGATTTCAGCAAACTAGTAGTTTTTTGGAAGCTTGGCAACCCCTTTCAAACGAAAGTGTTCTTTGCCAGTCTCTGCATGGGGTACTTCAAGAGGAAACAAACCATAGAGATAGAACTTAGAACTACTTCATTTTGTCAAGTTTCACGGAGCTAGCACAAACCGTGTTTGATTTAGAGTTTCAAACACATCTATCTATATAGCAGAAAACAGAGTGAAACCTAAAAATTCAAACTGTTACTGGAAACGAACGCTTGAACCTAGAAGATTGAAAGTTGGGCAGCCAAGTGGGATAAGTGAACTGATCATTACCACCAAGTATCATCAAGATTTGGTGAAAAAATGTTTGCTGAGATTTCAGCAAACTAGTAGTTTTTTGGAAGCTCGGCAACCCCTTTCAAACGAAAGTGTTCTTCGCCAGTCTCTGCATTGGGTACTTCAAGAGGAAACAAACCATAGAGATAGAACTTAGAACTACTTCATTTGGTCAAGTTTCAAGGAGCTAGCACAAACCGTGTTTGATTTAGAGTTTCAAACACATCTATCTATATAGCAGAAAACAGAGTGAAACCTAAAAATTCAAACTGTTACTGGAAACGAACGCTTGAACCTAGAAGATTGAAAGTTGGGCAGCCAAGTGGGATTAGTGAACTGATCATTACCACCAAGGATCATCAAGATTTGGTGAAAAAATGTTTGCTGAGATTTCAGCAAACTAGTAGTTTTTTGGAAGCTTGGCAACCCCTTTAAAACGAAAGTGTTTTTCGCCAGTCTCTGCATGGGGTACTTCAGGAGGAAACAAACCATAGAGATAGAACTTAGAACTACTTCATTTGGTCAAGTTTCAAGGAGCTAGCAAAAACCGTGTTTGATTTGGAGTTTCAAACACATCTATCTATATAGCAGGAAACAGAGTGAAACCTAAAAATTCAAACTGTTACTGGAAACGAACGCTTGAACCTAGAAGATTGAAAGTTGGGCAGCCAAGTGGGATTAGTGAACTGATCATTACCACCAAGTATCATCAAGATTTGGTGAAAAAATGTTTGCTGAGATTTCAGCAAACTAGTAGTTTTTTGGAAGCTTGGCAACCCCTTTCAAACGAAAGTGTTCTTTGCCAGTCTCTGCATAGGGTACTTCAAGAGGAAACAAACCATAGAGATAGAACTTAGAACTACTTCATTTGGTCAAGTTTCACGGAGCTAGCACAAACCGTCTTTGATTTAGAGTTTCAAACACATCTATCTATATAGCAGAAAACAGAGTGAAACCTAAAAATTCAAAGTGTTTACTGGAAACGAACGCTTGAACCTAGAAGAGTGAAAATTGGGCAGCCAAGTGGGCTTAGTGAACTGATCATTACCACCAAGTATCATCAAGATATGGTGAAAAAATGTTTGCTGAGATTTCAGCAAACTAGTAGTTTTTTGGAAGCTTGGCAACCCCTTTAAAATGAAAGTGTTTTTCGCCAGTCTCTGCATGGGGTACTTCAGGAGGAAACAAACCATAGAGATAGAACTTAGAACTACTTCATTTGGTCAAGTTTCAAGGAGCTAGCACAAACCGTGTTTGATTTAGAGTTTCAAACACATCTATCTATATAGCAGAAAACAGAGTGAAACCTAAAAATTCAAAGTGTTACTGGAAACGAACGCTTGAACCTAGAAGAGTGAAAGTTGGGCAGCCAAGTGGGCTTAGTGAACTGATCATTACCACCAAGTATCATCAAGATTTGGTGAAAAAATGGTTGCTGAGATTTCGGCAAACTAGTAGTTTTTTGGAAGCTTGGCAACCACTTTCAAAGGAAAGTGTTCTTTGCCACTCTCTGAATGGGGTACTTCAAGAGGAAACAAACCATAGAGATATAACTTAGAACTACTTCATTTTGTCAAGTTTTACGGAGCTAGCACAAACCGTGTTTGATTTAGAGTTTCAAACACATCTATCTATATAGCAGAAAACAGAGTGAAACCTCAAAATTCAAACTGTTACTGGAAACGAACGCTTGAACCTAGAAGATTGAAAGTTGGGCAGCCAAGTGGGATAAGTGAACTGATCATTACCACCAAGTATCATCAAGATTTGGTGAAAAAATGTTTGCTGAGATTTCAGCAAACTAGTAGTTTTTTGGAAGCTTGGCAACCAATTTAAAAAGAAAGTGTTTTTCGCCAGTCTCTGCATGGGGTACTTCAGGAGGAAACAAACCATAGAGATAGAACTTAGAACTACTTCATTTTTTCAAGTTTCAAGGAGCTAGCACAAACCGTGTTTGATTTAGAGTTTCAAACACATCTATCTATATAGCAGAAAACAGAGTGAAACCTAAAAATTCAAAGTGTTACTGGAAACGAACGCTTGAACCTAGAAGATTGAAAGTTGGGCAGCCAAGTGGGATTAGTGAACTGATCATTACCACCAAGTATCATCAAGATATGGTGAAAAAATGTTTGCTGAGATTTCAGCAAACTAGTAGTTTTTTGGAAGCTTGGCAACCCCTTTAAAATGAAAGTGTTTTTCGCCAGTCTCTGCATGGGGTACTTCAGGAGGAAACAAACCATAGAGATAGAACTTAGAACTACTTCATTTGGTCAAGTTTCAAGGAGCTAGCACAAACCGTGTTTGATTTAGAGTTTCAAACACATCTATCTATATAGCAGAAAACAGAGTGAAACCTAAAAATTCAAAGTGTTACTGGAAACGAACGCTTGAACCTAGAAGAGTGAAAGTTGGGCAGCCAAGTGGGCTTAGTGAACTGATCATTACCACCAAGTATCATCAAGATTTGGTGAAAAAATGGTTGCTGAGATTTCGGCAAACTAGTAGTTTTTTGGAAGCTTGGCAACCACTTTCAAAGGAAAGTGTTCTTTGCCACTCTCTGAATGGGGTACTTCAAGAGGAAACAAACCATAGAGATATAACTTAGAACTACTTCATTTTGTCAAGTTTTACGGAGCTAGCACAAACCGTGTTTGATTTAGAGTTTCAAACACATCTATCTATATAGCAGAAAACAGAGTGAAACCTAAAAATTCAAACTGTTACTGGAAACGAACGCTTGAACTTAGAAGAGTGAGAATTGGGCAGCCAAGTGGGCTTAGTGAACTGATCATTACCACCAAGTATCATCAAGATTTGGTGAAAAAATGGTTGCTGAGATTTCAGCAAACTAGTAGTTTTTTGGAAGCTTGGCAACCCCTTTCAAACGAAAGTGTTCTTTGCCAGTCTCTGCATGGGGTACTTCAAGAGGAAACAAACCATAGAGATAGAACTTAGAACTACTTCATTTTGTCAAGTTTCACGGAGCTAGCACAAACCGTGTTTGATTTAGAGTTTCAAACACATCTATCTATATAGCAGAAAACAGAGTGAAACCTAAAAATTCAAACTGTTACTGGAAACGAACGCTTGAACCTAGAAGATTGAAAGTTGGGCAGCCAAGTGGGATAAGTGAACTGATCATTACCACCAAGTATCATCAAGATTTGGTGAAAAAATGTTTGCTGAGATTTCAGCAAACTAGTAGTTTTTTGGAAGCTCGGCAACCCCTTTCAAACGAAAGTGTTCTTCGCCAGTCTCTGCATTGGGTACTTCAAGAGGAAACAAACCATAGAGATAGAACTTAGAACTACTTCATTTGGTCAAGTTTCAAGGAGCTAGCACAAACCGTGTTTGATTTAGAGTTTCAAACACATCTATCTATATAGCAGAAAACAGAGTGAAACCTAAAAATTCAAACTGTTACTGGAAACGAACGCTTGAACCTAGAAGATTGAAAGTTGGGCAGCCAAGTGGGATTAGTGAACTGATCATTACCACCAAGGATCATCAAGATTTGGTGAAAAAATGTTTGCTGAGATTTCAGCAAACTAGTAGTTTTTTGGAAGCTTGGCAACCCCTTTAAAACGAAAGTGTTTTTCGCCAGTCTCTGCATGGGGTACTTCAGGAGGAAACAAACCATAGAGATAGAACTTAGAACTACTTCATTTGGTCAAGTTTCAAGGAGCTAGCAAAAACCGTGTTTGATTTGGAGTTTCAAACACATCTATCTATATAGCAGGAAACAGAGTGAAACCTAAAAATTCAAACTGTTACTGGAAACGAACGCTTGAACCTAGAAGATTGAAAGTTGGGCAGCCAAGTGGGATTAGTGAACTGATCATTACCACCAAGTATCATCAAGATTTGGTGAAAAAATGTTTGCTGAGATTTCAGCAAACTAGTAGTTTTTTGGAAGCTTGGCAACCCCTTTCAAACGAAAGTGTTCTTTGCCAGTCTCTGCATAGGGTACTTCAAGAGGAAACAAACCATAGAGATAGAACTTAGAACTACTTCATTTGGTCAAGTTTCACGGAGCTAGCACAAACCGTCTTTGATTTAGAGTTTCAAACACATCTATCTATATAGCAGAAAACAGAGTGAAACCTAAAAATTCAAAGTGTTTACTGGAAACGAACGCTTGAACCTAGAAGAGTGAAAATTGGGCAGCCAAGTGGGCTTAGTGAACTGATCATTACCACCAAGTATCATCAAGATATGGTGAAAAAATGTTTGCTGAGATTTCAGCAAACTAGTAGTTTTTTGGAAGCTTGGCAACCCCTTTAAAATGAAAGTGTTTTTCGCCAGTCTCTGCATGGGGTACTTCAGGAGGAAACAAACCATAGAGATAGAACTTAGAACTACTTCATTTGGTCAAGTTTCAAGGAGCTAGCACAAACCGTGTTTGATTTAGAGTTTCAAACACATCTATCTATATAGCAGAAAACAGAGTGAAACCTAAAAATTCAAAGTGTTACTGGAAACGAACGCTTGAACCTAGAAGAGTGAAAGTTGGGCAGCCAAGTGGGCTTAGTGAACTGATCATTACCACCAAGTATCATCAAGATTTGGTGAAAAAATGGTTGCTGAGATTTCGGCAAACTAGTAGTTTTTTGGAAGCTTGGCAACCACTTTCAAAGGAAAGTGTTCTTTGCCACTCTCTGAATGGGGTACTTCAAGAGGAAACAAACCATAGAGATATAACTTAGAACTACTTCATTTTGTCAAGTTTTACAGAGCTAGCACAAACCGTGTTTGATTTAGAGTTTCAAACACATCTATCTATATAGCAGAAAACAGAGTGAAACCTCAAAATTCAAACTGTTACTGGAAACGAACGCTTGAACCTAGAAGATTGAAAGTTGGGCAGCCAAGTGGGATAAGTGAACTGATCATTACCACCAAGTATCATCAAGATTTGGTGAAAAAATGTTTGCTGAGATTTCAGCAAACTAGTAGTTTTTTGGAAGCTTGGCAACCAATTTAAAAAGAAAGTGTTTTTCGCCAGTCTCTGCATGGGGTACTTCAGGAGGAAACAAACCATAGAGATAGAACTTAGAACTACTTCATTTTTTCAAGTTTCAAGGAGCTAGCACAAACCGTGTTTGATTTAGAGTTTCAAACACATCTATCTATATAGCAGAAAACAGAGTGAAACCTAAAAATTCAAAGTGTTACTGGAAACGAACGCTTGAACCTAGAAGATTGAAAGTTGGGCAGCCAAGTGGGATTAGTGAACTGATCATTACCACCAAGTATCATCAAGATATGGTGAAAAAATGTTTGCTGAGATTTCAGCAAACTAGTAGTTTTTTGGAAGCTTGGCAACCCCTTTAAAATGAAAGTGTTTTTCGCCAGTCTCTGCATGGGGTACTTCAGGAGGAAACAAACCATAGAGATAGAACTTAGAACTACTTCATTTGGTCAAGTTTCAAGGAGCTAGCACAAACCGTGTTTGATTTAGAGTTTCAAACACATCTATCTATATAGCAGAAAACAGAGTGAAACCTAAAAATTCAAAGTGTTACTGGAAACGAACGCTTGAACCTAGAAGAGTGAAAGTTGGGCAGCCAAGTGGGCTTAGTGAACTGATCATTACCACCAAGTATCATCAAGATTTGGTGAAAAAATGGTTGCTGAGATTTCGGCAAACTAGTAGTTTTTTGGAAGCTTGGCAACCACTTTCAAAGGAAAGTGTTCTTTGCCACTCTCTGAATGGGGTACTTCAAGAGGAAACAAACCATAGAGATATAACTTAGAACTACTTCATTTTGTCAAGTTTTACGGAGCTAGCACAAACCGTGTTTGATTTAGAGTTTCAAACACATCTATCTATATAGCAGAAAACAGAGTGAAACCTAAAAATTCAAACTGTTACTGGAAACGAACGCTTGAACCTAGAAGAGTGAAAATTGGGCAGCCAAGTGGGCTTAGTGAACTGATCATTACCACCAAGTATCATCAAGATTTGGTGAAAAAATGGTTGCTGAGATTTCAGCAAACTAGTAGTTTTTTGGAAGCTTGGCAACCCCTTTCAAACGAAAGTGTTCTTTGCCAGTCTCTGCATGGGGTACTTCAAGAGGAAACAAACCATAGAGATAGAACTTAGAACTACTTCATTTTGTCAAGTTTCACGGAGCTAGCACAAACCGTGTTTGATTTAGAGTTTCAAACACATCTATCTATATAGCAGAAAACAGAGTGAAACCTAAAAATTCAAACTGTTACTGGAAACGAACGCTTGAACCTAGAAGACTGAAAGTTGGGCAGCCAAGTGGGATAAGTGAACTGATCATTACCACCAAGTATCATCAAGATTTGGTGAAAAAATGTTTGCTGAGATTTCAGCAAACTAGTAGTTTTTTGGAAGCTCGGCAACCCCTTTCAAACGAAAGTGTTCTTCGCCAGTCTCTGCATTGGGTACTTCAAGAGGAAACAAACCATAGAGATAGAACTTAGAACTACTTCATTTGGTCAAGTTTCAAGGAGCTAGCACAAACCGTGTTTGATTTAGAGTTTCAAACACATCTATCTATATAGCAGAAAACAGAGTGAAACCTAAAAATTCAAACTGTTACTGGAAACGAACGCTTGAACCTAGAAGATTGAAAGTTGGGCAGCCAAGTGGGATTAGTGAACTGATCATTACCACCAAGTATCATCAAGATTTGGTGAAAAAATGGTTGCTGAGATTTCAGCAAACTAGTAGTTTTTTGGAAGCTTGGCAACCCCTTTCAAACGAAAGTGTTCTTTGCCAGTCTCTGCATGGGGTACTTCAAGAGGAAACAAACCATAGAGATAGAACTTAGAACTACTTCATTTTGTCAAGTGTCACGGAGCTAGCACAAACCGTGTTTGATTTAGAGTTTCAAACACATCTATCTATATAGCAGAAAACAGAGTGAAACCTAAAAATTCAAAGTGTTACTGGAAACGAACGCTTGAACCTAGAAGAGTGAAAGTTGGGCAGCCAAGTGGGATTAGTGAACTGATCATTACCACCAAGTATCATCAAGATTTGGTGAAAAAATGTTTGCTGAGATTTCAGCAAACTAGTAGTTTTTTGGAAGCTTGGCAACCCCTTTAAAACGAAAGTGTTTTTCGCCAGTCTCTGCATGGGGTACTTCAGGAGGAAACAAACCATAGAGATAGAACTTAGAACTACTTCATTTGGTCAAGTTTCAAGGAGCTAACACAAATCGTGTTTGATTTAGAGTTTCAAACACATCTATCTATATAGCAGAAAACAGAGTGAAACCTAAAAATTCAAAGTGTTACTGGAAACGAACGCTTGAACCTAGAAGAGTGAAAATTGGGCAGCCAAGTGGGCTTAGTGAACTGATCATTAACACCAAGTATCATCAAGATTTGGTGAAAAAATGGTTGCTGAGATTTCGGCAAACTAGTAGTTTTTTGGAAGCTTGGCAACCCCTTTAAAATGAAAGTGTTTTTCGCCAGTCTCTGCATGGGGTACTTCAGGAGGAAACAAACCATAGAGATAGAACTTAGAACTACTTCATTTGGTCAAGTTTCAAGGAGCTAACACAAACCGTGTTTGATTTAGAGTTTCAAACACATCTATCTATATAGCAGAAAACAGAGTGAAACCTAAAAATTCAAAGTGTTACTGGAAACGAACGCTTGAACCTAGAAGAGTGAAAGTTGGGCAGCCAAGTGGGCTTAGTGAACTGATCATTACCACCAAGTATCATCAAGATTTGGTGAAAAAATGGTTGCTGAGATTTCAGCAAACTAGTAGTTTTTTGGAAGCTTGGCAACCCCTTTCAAACGAAAGTGTTCTTTGCCAGTCTCTGCATGGGGTACTTCAAGAGGAAACAAACCATAGAGATAGAACTTAGAACTACTTCATTTTGTCAAGTTTCACGGAGCTAGCACAAACCGTGTTTGATTTAGAGTTTCAAACACATGTATCTATATAGCAGAAAACAGAGTGAAACCTAAAATTCAAACTGTTACTGGAAACGAACGCTTGAACCTAGAAGATTGAAAGTTGGGCAGCCAAGTGGGATAAGTGAACTGATCATTACCACCAAGTATCATCAAGATTTGGTGAAAAAATGGTTGCTGAGATTTCAGCAAACTAGTAGTTTTTTGGAAGCTCGGCAACCCCTTTCAAACGAAAGTGTTCTTCGCCAGTCTCTGCATTGGGTACTTCAAGAGGAAACAAACCATAGAGATAGAACTTAGAACTACTTCATTTGGTCAAGTTTCAAGGAGCTAGCACAAACCGTGTTTGATTTAGAGTTTCAAACACATCTATCTATATAGCAGAAAACAGAGTGAAACCTAAAAATTCAAACTGTTACTGGAAACGAACGCTTGAACCTAGAAGATTGAAAGTTGGGCAGCCAAGTGGGATTAGTGAACTGATCATTACCACCAAGGATCATCAAGATTTGGTGAAAAAATGTTTGCTGAGATTTCAGCAAACTAGTAGTTTTTGGAAGCTTGGCAACCCCTTTAAAACGAAAGTGTTTTTCGCCAGTCTCTGCATGGGGTACTTCAGGAGGAAACAAACCATAGACATAGAACTTAGACCTACTTCATTTGGTCAAGTTTCAAGGAGCTAGCAAAAACCGTGTTTGATTTAGAGTTTCAAACACATCTATCTATATAGCAGGAAACAGAGTGAAACCTAAAAATTCAAACTGTTACTGGAAACGAACGCTTGAACCTAGAAGATTGAAAGTTGGGCAGCCAAGTGGGATTAGTGAACTGATCATTACCACCAAGTATCATCAAGATTTGGTGAAAAAATGGTTGCTGAGATTTCAGCAAACTAGTAGTTTTTTGGAAGCTTGGCAACCCCTTTCAAACGAAAGTGTTCTTTGCCAGTCTCTGCATGGGGTACTTCAAGAGGAAACAAACCATAGAGATAGAACTTAGAACTACTTCATTTTGTCAAATTTCACGGAGCTAGCACAAACCGTGTTTGATTTAGAGTTTCAAACACATCTATCTATATAGCAGAAAACAGAGTGAAACCTAAAAATTAAAACTGTTACTGGAAACGAACGCTTGAACCTAGAAGAGTGAAAGTTGGGCAGCCAAGTGGGATTAGTGAACTGATCATTACCACCAAGTATCATCAAGATTTGGTGAAAAAATGTTTGCTGAGATTTCAGCAAACTAGTAGTTTTTTGGAAGCTTGGCAACCCCTTTAAAACGAAAGTGTTTTTCGCCAGTCTCTGCATGGGGTACTTCAGGAGGAAACAAACCATAGAGATAGAACTTAGAACTACTTCATTTGGTCAGGTTTCAAGGAGCTAGCACAAAGCGTGTTTGATTTAGAGTTTCAAACACATCTATCTATATAGCAGAAAACAGAGTGAAACCTAAAAATTCAAAGTGTTACTGGAAACGAACGCTTGAACCTAGAAGAGTGAAAATTGGGCAGCCAAGTGGGCTTAGTGAACTGATCATTACCACCAAGTATCATCAAGATTTGGTGAAAAAATGGTTGCTGAGATTTCAGCAAACTAGTAGTTTTTTGGAAGCTTGGCAACCCCTTTAAAAGGAAAGTGTTTTTCGCCAGTCTCTGCATGGGGTACTTCAAGAGGAAACAAACCATAGAGATAGAACTTAGAACTACTTCATTTTGTCAAGTTTCACGGAGCTAGCACAAACCGTGTTTGATTTAGAGTTTCAAACACATCTATCTATATAGCAGAAAACAGAGTGAAACCTAAAAATTCAAACTGTTACTGGAAACGAACGCTTGAACCTAGAAGATTGAAAGTTGGGCAGCCAAGTGGGATAAGTGAACTGATCATTACCACCAAGTATCATCAAGATTTGGTGAAAAAATGTTTGCTGAGATTTCAGCAAACTAGTAGTTTTTTGGAAGCTCGGCAACCCCTTTCAAACGAAAGTGTTCTTCGCCAGTCTCTGCATTGGGTACTTCAAGAGGAAACAAACCATAGAGATAGAACTTAGAACTACTTCATTTGGTCAAGTTTCAAGGAGCTAGCACAAACCGTGTTTGATTTAGAGTTTCAAACACATCTATCTATATAGCAGAAAACAGAGTGAAACCTAAAAATTCAAACTGTTACTGGAAACGAACGCTTGAACCTAGAAGATTGAAAGTTGGGCAGCCAAGTGGGATTAGTGAACTGATCATTACCACCAAGGATCATCAAGATTTGGTGAAAAAATGTTTGCTGAGATTTCAGCAAACTAGTAGTTTTTTGGAAGCTTGGCAACCCCTTTAAAACGAAAGTGTTTTTCGCCAGTCTCTGCATGGGGTACTTCAGGAGGAAACAAACCATAGAGATAGAACTTAGAACTACTTCATTTGGTCAAGTTTCAAGGAGCTAGCAAAAACCGTGTTTGATTTAGAGTTTCAAACACATCTATCTATATAGCAGGAAACAGAGTGAAACCTAAAAATTCAAACTGTTACTGGAAACGAACGCTTGAACCTAGAAGAGTGAAAGTTGGGCAGCCAAGTGGGATTAGTGAACTGATCATTACCACCAAGTATCATCAAGATTTGGTGAAAAAATGTTTGCTGAGATTTCAGCAAACTAGTAGTTTTTTGGAAGCTTGGCAACCCCTTTAAAACGAAAGTGTTTTTCGCCAGTCTCTGCATGGGGTACTTCTGGAGGAAACAAACCATAGAGATAGAACTTAGAACTACTTCATTTGGTCAAGTTTCAAGGAGCTAGCACAAACCGTGTTTGATTTAGAGTTTCAAACACATCTATCTATATAGCAGAAAACAGAGTGAAACCTAAAAATTCAAAGTGTTACTGGAAACGAACGCTTGAACCTAGAAGAGTGAAAGTTGGGCAGCCAAGTGGGCTTAGTGAACTGATCATTACCACCAAGTATCATCAAGATTTGGTGAAAAAATGGTTGCTGAGATTTCGGCAAACTAGTAGTTTTTTGGAAGCTTGGCAACCACTTTCAAAGGAAAGTGTTCTTTGCCACTCTCTGAATGGGGTACTTCAAGAGGAAACAAACCATAGAGATATAACTTAGAACTACTTCATTTTGTCAAGTTTTACGGAGCTAGCACAAACCGTGTTTGATTTAGAGTTTCAAACACATCTATCTATATAGCAGAAAACAGAGTGAAACCTAAAAATTCAAACTGTTACTGGAAACGAACGCTTGAACTTAGAAGAGTGAGAATTGGGCAGCCAAGTGGGCTTAGTGAACTGATCATTACCACCAAGTATCATCAAGATTTGGTGAAAAATGGTTGCTGAGATTTCAGCAAACTAGTAGTTTTTTGGAAGCTTGGCAACCCCTTTCAAACGAAAGTGTTCTTTGCCAGTCTCTGCATGGGGTACTTCAAGAGGAAACAAACCATAGAGATAGAACTTAGAACTACTTCATTTTGTCAAGTTTCACGGAGCTAGCACAAACCGTGTTTGATTTAGAGTTTCAAACACATGTATCTATATAGCAGAAAACAGAGTGAAACCTAAAAATTCAAACTGTTACTGGAAACGAACGCTTGAACCTAGAAGATTGAAAGTTGGGCAGCCAAGTGGGATAAGTGAACTGATCATTACCACCAAGTATCATCAAGATTTGGTGAAAAAATGTTTGCTGAGATTTCAGCAAACTAGTAGTTTTTTGGAAGCTCGGCAACCCCTTTAAAACGAAAGTGTTTTTCGCCAGTCTCTGCATGGGGTACTTCAGGAGGAAACAAACCATAGACATAGAACTTAGACCTACTTCATTTGGTCAAGTTTCAAGGAGCTAGCAAAAACCGTGTTTGATTTAGAGTTTCAAACACATCTATCTATATAGCAGGAAACAGAGTGAAACCTAAAAATTCAAACTGTTACTGGAAACGAACGCTTGAACCTAGAAGTTTGAAAGTTGGGCAGCCAAGTGGGATTAGTGAACTGATCATTACCACCAAGTATCATCAAGATTTGGTGAAAAAATGCTTGCTGAGATTTCAGCAAACTAGTAGTTTTTTGGAAGCTTGGCAACCCCTTTCAAACGAAAGTGTTCTTTGCCAGTCTCTGCATGGGGTACTTCAAGAGGAAACAAACCATAGAGATAGAACTTAGAACTACTTCATTTTGTCAAATTTCACGGAGCTAGCACAAACCGTGTTTGATTTAGAGTTTCAAACACATCTATCTATATAGCAGAAAACAGAGTGAAACCTAAAAATTAAAACTGTTACTGGAAACGAACGCTTGAACCTAGAAGAGTGAAAGTTGGGCAGCCAAGTGGGATTAGTGAACTGATCATTACCACCAAGTATCATCAAGATTTGGTGAAAAAATGTTTGCTGAGATTTCAGCAAACTAGTAGTTTTTTGGAAGCTTGGCAACCCCTTTAAAACGAAAGTGTTTTTCGCCAGTCTCTGCATGGGGTACTTCAGGAGGAAACAAACCATAGAGATAGAACTTAGAACTACTTCATTTGGTCAGGTTTCAAGGAGCTAGCACAAAGCGTGTTTGATTTAGAGTTTCAAACACATCTATCTATATAGCAGAAAACAGAGTGAAACCTAAAAATTCAAAGTGTTACTGGAAACGAACGCTTGAACCTAGAAGAGTGAAAATTGGGCAGCCAAGTGGGCTTAGTGAACTGATCATTACCACCAAGTATCATCAAGATTTGGTGAAAAAATGGTTGCTGAGATTTCAGCAAACTAGTAGTTTTTTGGAAGCTTGGCAACCCCTTTAAAAGGAAAGTGTTTTTCGCCAGTCTCTGCATGGGGTACTTCAAGAGGAAACAAACCATAGAGATAGAACTTAGAACTACTTCATTTTGTCAAGTTTCACGGAGCTAGCACAAACCGTGTTTGATTTAGAGTTTCAAACACATCTATCTATATAGCAGAAAACAGAGTGAAACCTAAAAATTCAAACTGTTACTGGAAACGAACGCTTGAACCTAGAAGATTGAAAGTTGGGCAGCCAAGTGGGATAAGTGAACTGATCATTACCACCAAGTATCATCAAGATTTGGTGAAAAAATGTTTGCTGAGATTTCAGCAAACTAGTAGTTTTTTGGAAGCTCGGCAACCCCTTTCAAACGAAAGTGTTCTTCGCCAGTCTCTGCATTGGGTACTTCAAGAGGAAACAAACCATAGAGATAGAACTTAGAACTACTTCATTTGGTCAAGTTTCAAGGAGCTAGCACAAACCGTGTTTGATTTAGAGTTTCAAACACATCTATCTATATAGCAGAAAACAGAGTGAAACCTAAAAATTCAAACTGTTACTGGAAACGAACGCTTGAACCTAGAAGATTGAAAGTTGGGCAGCCAAGTGGGATTAGTGAACTGATCATTACCACCAAGGATCATCAAGATTTGGTGAAAAAATGTTTGCTGAGATTTCAGCAAACTAGTAGTTTTTTGGAAGCTTGGCAACCCCTTTAAAACGAAAGTGTTTTTCGCCAGTTTCTGCATGGGGTACTTCAGGAGGAAACAAACCATAGAGATAGAACTTAGAACTACTTCATTTGGTCAAGTTTCAAGGAGCTAGCAAAAACCGTGTTTGATTTAGAGTTTCAAACACATCTATCTATATAGCAGGAAACAGAGTGAAACCTAAAAATTCAAACTGTTACTGGAAACGAACGCTTGAACCTAGAAGAGTGAAAGTTGGGCAGCCAAGTGGGATTAGTGAACTGATCATTACCACCAAGTATCATCAAGATTTGGTGAAAAAATGTTTGCTGAGATTTCAGCAAACTAGTAGTTTTTTGGAAGCTTGGCAACCCCTTTAAAACAAAAGTGTTTTTCGCCAGTCTCTGCATGGGGTACTTCAGGAGGAAACAAACCATAGAGATAGAACTTAGAACTACTTCATTTGGTCAAGTTTCAAGGAGCTAGCACAAACCGTGTTTGATTTAGAGTTTCAAACACATCTATCTATATAGCAGAAAACAGAGTGAAACCTAAAAATTCAAAGTGTTACTGGAAACGAACGCTTGAACCTAGAAGAGTGAAAGTTGGGCAGCCAAGTGGGCTTAGTGAACTGATCATTACCACCAAGTATCATCAAGATTTGGTGAAAAAATGGTTGCTGAGATTTCGGCAAACTAGTAGTTTTTTGGAACCTTGGCAACCACTTTCAAAGGAAAGTGTTCTTTGCCACTCTCTGAATGGGGTACTTCAAGAGGAAACAAACCATAGAGATATAACTTAGAACTACTTCATTTTGTCAAGTTTTACGGAGCTAGCACAAACCGTGTTTGATTTAGAGTTTCAAACACATCTATCTATATAGCAGAAAACAGAGTGAAACCTAAAAATTCAAACTGTTACTGGAAACGAACGCTTGAACTTAGAAGAGTGAGAATTGGGCAGCCAAGTGGGCTTAGTGAACTGATCATTACCACCAAGTATCATCAAGATTTGGTGAAAAAATGGTTGCTGAGATTTCAGCAAACTAGTAGTTTTTTGGAAGCTTGGCAACCCCTTTCAAACGAAAGTGTTCTTTGCCAGTCTCTGCATGGGGTACTTCAAGAGGAAACAAACCATAGAGATAGAACTTAGAACTACTTCATTTTGTCAAGTTTCACGGAGCTAGCACAAACCGTGTTTGATTTAGAGTTTCAAACACATCTATCTATATAGCAGAAAACAGAGTGAAACCTAAAAATTCAAACTGTTACTGGAAACGAACGCTTGAACCTAGAAGATTGAAAGTTGGGCAGCCAAGTGGGATAAGTGAACTGATCATTACCACCAAGTATCATCAAGATTTGGTGAAAAAATGTTTGCTGAGATTTCAGCAAACTAGTAGTTTTTTGGAAGCTCGGCAACCCCTTTCAAACGAAAGTGTTCTTCGCCAGTCTCTGCATTGGGTACTTCAAGAGGAAACAAACCATAGAGATAGAACTTAGAACTACTTCATTTGGTCAAGTTTCAAGGAGCTAGCACAAACCGTGTTTGATTTAGAGTTTCAAACACATCTATCTATATAGCAGAAAACAGAGTGAAACCTAAAAATTCAAAGTGTTTACTGGAAACGAACGCTTGAACCTAGAAGAGTGAAAATTGGGCAGCCAAGTGGGCTTAGTGAACTGATCATTACCACCAAGTATCATCAAGATATGGTGAAAAAATGTTTGCTGAGATTTCAGCAAACTAGTAGTTTTTTGGAAGCTTGGCAACCCCTTTAAAATGAAAGTGTTTTTCGCCAGTCTCTGCATGGGGTACTTCAGGAGGAAACAAACCATAGAGATAGAACTTAGAACTACTTCATTTGGTCAAGTTTCAAGGAGCTAGCACAAACCGTGTTTGATTTAGAGTTTCAAACACATCTATCTATATAGCAGAAAACAGAGTGAAACCTAAAAATTCAAAGTGTTACTGGAAACGAACGCTTGAACCTAGAAGAGTGAAAGTTGGGCAGCCAAGTGGGCTTAGTGAACTGATCATTACCACCAAGTATCATCAAGATTTGGTGAAAAAATGGTTGCTGAGATTTCGGCAAACTAGTAGTTTTTTGGAAGCTTGGCAACCACTTTCAAAGGAAAGTGTTCTTTGCCACTCTCTGAATGGGGTACTTCAAGAGGAAACAAACCATAGAGATATAACTTAGAACTACTTCATTTTGTCAAGTTTTACGGAGCTAGCACAAACCGTGTTTGATTTAGAGTTTCAAACACATCTATCTATATAGCAGAAAACAGAGTGAAACCTAAAAATTCAAACTGTTACTGGAAACGAACGCTTGAACCTAGAAGAGTGAAAATTGGGCAGCCAAGTGGGCTTAGTGAACTGATCATTACCACCAAGTATCATCAAGATTTGGTGAAAAAATGGTTGCTGAGATTTCAGCAAACTAGTAGTTTTTTGGAAGCTTGGCAACCCCTTTCAAACGAAAGTGTTCTTTGCCAGTCTCTGCATGGGGTACTTCAAGAGGAAACAAACCATAGAGATAGAACTTAGAACTACTTCATTTTGTCAAGTTTCACGGAGCTAGCACAAACCGTGTTTGATTTAGAGTTTCAAACACATGTATCTATATAGCAGAAAACAGAGTGAAACCTAAAAATTCAAACTGTTACTGGAAACGAACGCTTGAACCTAGAAGATTGAAAGTTGGGCAGCCAAGTGGGATAAGTGAACTGATCATTACCACCAAGTATCATCAAGATTTGGTGAAAAAATGTTTGCTGAGATTTCAGCAAACTAGTAGTTTTTTGGAAGCTCGGCAACCCCTTTCAAACGAAAGTGTTCTTCGCCAGTCTCTGCATTGGGTACTTCAAGAGGAAACAAACCATAGAGATAGAACTTAGAACTACTTCATTTGGTCAAGTTTCAAGGAGCTAGCACAAACCGTGTTTGATTTAGAGTTTCAAACACATCTATCTATATAGCAGAAAACAGAGTGAAACCTAAAAATTCAAACTGTTACTGGAAACGAACGCTTGAACCTAGAAGATTGAAAGTTGGGCAGACAAGTGGGATTAGTGAACTGATCATTACCACCAAGTATCATCAAGATTTGGTGAAAAAATGGTTGCTGAGATTTCAGCAAACTAGTAGTTTTTTGGAAGCTTGGCAACCCCTTTCAAACGAAAGTGTTCTTTGCCAGTCTCTGCATGGGGTACTTCAGGAGGAAACAAACCATAGAGATAGAACTTAGAACTACTTCATTTGGTCAAGTTTCAAGGAGCTAGCACAAACCGTGTTTGATTTAGAGTTTCAAAGACATCTATCTATATAGCAGAAAACAGAGTGAAACCTAAAAATTCAAAGTGTTACTGGAAACGAACGCTTGAACCTAGAAGAGTGAAAATTGGGCAGCCAAGTGGGCTTAGTGAACTGATCATTACCACCAAGTATCATCAAGATTTGGTGAAAAAATGGTTGCTGAGATTTCAGCAAACTAGTAGTTTTTTGGAAGCTTGGCAACCCCTTTCAAACGAAAGTGTTCTTTGCCAGTCTCTGCATGGGGTACTTCAAGAGGAAACAAACCATAGAGATAGAACTTAGAACTACTTCATTTTGTCAAGTTTCACGGAGCTAGCACAAACCGTGTTTGATTTAGAGTTTCAAACACATCTATCTATATAGCAGAAAACAGAGTGAAACCTAAAAATTCAAACTGTTACTGGAAACGAACGCTTGAACCTAGAAGATTGAAAGTTGGGCAGCCAAGTGGGATAAGTGAACTGATCATTACCACCAAGTATCATCAAGATTTGGTGAAAAAATGTTTGCTGAGATTTCAGCAAACTAGTAGTTTTTTGGAAGCTCGGCAACCCCTTTCAAACGAAAGTGTTCTTCGCCAGTCTCTGCATTGGGTACTTCAAGAGGAAACAAACCATAGAGATAGAACTTAGAACTACTTCATTTGGTCAAGTTTCAAGGAGCTAGCACAAACCGTGTTTGATTTAGAGTTTCAAACACATCTATCTATATAGCAGAAAACAGAGTGAAACCTAAAAATTCAAACTGTTACTGGAAACGAACGCTTGAACCTAGAAGATTGAAAGTTGGGCAGCCAAGTGGGATTAGTGAACTGATCATTACCACCAAGGATCATCAAGATTTGGTGAAAAAATGTTTGCTGAGATTTCAGCAAACTAGTAGTTTTTGGAAGCTTGGCAACCCCTTTAAAACGAAAGTGTTTTTCGCCAGTCTCTGCATGGGGTACTTCAGGAGGAAACAAACCATAGAGATAGAACTTAGAACTACTTCATTTGGTCAAGTTTCAAGGAGCTAGCACAAACCGCGTTTGATTTAGAGTTTCAAACACATCTATCTATATAGCAGGAAACAGAGTGAAACCTAAAAATTCAAACTGTTACTGGAAACGAACGCTTGAACCTAGAAGATTGAAAGTTGGGCAGCCAAGTGGGATTAGTGAACTGATCATTACCACCAAGTATCATCAAGATTTGGTGAAAAAATGGTTGCTGAGATTTCAGCAAACTAGTAGTTTTTTGGAAGCTTGGCAACCCCTTTCAAACGAAAGTGTTCTTTGCCAGTCTCTGCATGGGGTACTTCAAGAGGAAACAAACCATAGAGATAGAACTTAGAACTACTTCATTTTGTCAAGTTTCACGGAGCTAGCACAAACCGTGTTTGATTTAGAGTTTCAAACACATCTATCTATATAGCAGAAAACAGAGTGAAACCTAAAAATTAAAACTGTTACTGGAAACGAACGCTTGAACCTAGAAGAGTGAAAGTTGGGCAGCCAAGTGGGATTAGTGAACTGATCATTACCACCAAGTATCATCCAGATTTGGTGAAAAAATGTTTGCTGAGATTTCAGCAAACTAGTAGTTTTTTGGAAGCTTGGCAACCCCTTTAAAACGAAAGTGTTTTTCGCCAGTCTCTGCATGGGGTACTTCAGGAGGAAACAAACCATAGAGATAGAACTTAGAACTACTTCATTTGGTCAGGTTTCAAGGAGCTAGCACAAAGCGTGTTTGATTTAGAGTTTCAAACACATCTATCTATATAGCAGAAAACAGAGTGAAACCTAAAAATTCAAAGTGTTACTGGAAACGAACGCTTGAACCTAGAAGAGTGAAAATTGGGCAGCCAAGTGGGCTTAGTGAACTGATCATTACCACCAAGTATCATCAAGATTTGGTGAAAAAATGGTTGCTGAGATTTCAGCAAACTAGTAGTTTTTGGAAGCTTGGCAACCCCTTTAAAAGGAAAGTGTTTTTCGCCAGTCTCTGCATGGGGTACTTCAAGAGGAAACAAACCATAGAGATAGAACTTAGAACTACTTCATTTTGTCAAGTTTCACGGAGCTAGCACAAACCGTGTTTGATTTAGAGTTTCAAACACATCTATCTATATAGCAGAAAACAGAGTGAAACCTAAAAATTCAAACTGTTACTGGAAACGAACGCTTGAACCTAGAAGATTGAAAGTTGGGCAGCCAAGTGGGATAAGTGAACTGATCATTACCACCAAGTATCATCAAGATTTGGTGAAAAAATGTTTGCTGAGATTTCAGCAAACTAGTAGTTTTTTGGAAGCTCGGCAACCCCTTTCAAACGAAAGTGTTCTTCGCCAGTCTCTGCATTGGGTACTTCAAGAGGAAACAAACCATAGAGATAGAACTTAGAACTACTTCATTTGGTCAAGTTTCAAGGAGCTAGCACAAACCGTGTTTGATTTAGAGTTTCAAACACATCTATCTATATAGCAGAAAACAGAGTGAAACCTAAAAATTCAAACTGTTACTGGAAACGAACGCTTGAACCTAGAAGATTGAAAGTTGGGCAGCCAAGTGGGATTAGTGAACTGATCATTACCACCAAGGATCATCAAGATTTGGTGAAAAAATGTTTGCTGAGATTTCAGCAAACTAGTAGTTTTTTGGAAGCTTGGCAACCCCTTTAAAACGAAAGTGTTTTTCGCCAGTCTCTGCATGGGGTACTTCAGGAGGAAACAAACCATAGAGATAGAACTTAGAACTACTTCATTTGGTCAAGTTTCAAGGAGCTACCAAAAACCGTGTTTGATTTAGAGTTTCAAACACATCTATCTATATAGCAGGAAACAGAGTGAAACCTAAAAATTCAAACTGTTACTGGAAACGAACGCTTGAACCTAGAAGAGTGAAAGTTGGGCAGCCAAGTGGGATTAGTGAACTGATCATTACCACCAAGTATCATCAAGATTTGGTGAAAAAATGTTTGCTGAGATTTCAGCAAACTAGTAGTTTTTTGGAAGCTTGGCAACCCCTTTAAAACGAAAGTGTTTTTCGCCAGTCTCTGCATGGGGTACTTCAGGAGGAAACAAACCATAGAGATAGAACTTAGAACTACTTCATTTGGTCAAGTTTCAAGGAGCTAGCACAAACCGTGTTTGATTTAGAGTTTCAAACACATCTATCTATATAGCAGAAAACAGAGTGAAACCTAAAAATTCAAAGTGTTACTGGAAACGAACGCTTGAACCTAGAAGAGTGAAAATTGGGCAGCCAAGTGGGCTTAGTGAACTGATCATTACCACCAAGGATCATCAAGATTTGGTGAAAAAATGTTTGCTGAGATTTCAGCAAACTAGTAGTTTTTTGGAAGCTCGGCAACCCCTTTCAAACGAAAGTGTTCTTCGCCAGTCTCTGCATTGGGTACTTCAAGAGGAAACAAACCATAGAGATAGAACTTAGAACTACTTCATTTGGTCAAGTTTCAAGGAGCTAGCACAAACCGTGTTTGATTTAGAGTTTCAAACACATCTATCTATATAGCAGAAAACAGAGTGAAACCTAAAAATTCAAACTGTTACTGGAAACGAACGCTTGAACCTAGAAGATTGAAAGTTGGGCAGCCAAGTGGGATTAGTGAACTGATCATTACCACCAAGGATCATCAAGATTTGGTGAAAAAATGTTTGCTGAGATTTCAGCAAACTAGTAGTTTTTGGAAGCTTGGCAACCCCTTTAAAACGAAAGTGTTTTTCGCCAGTCTCTGCATGGGGTACTTCAGGAGGAAACAAACCATAGAGATAGAACTTAGAACTACTTCATTTGGTCAAGTTTCAAGGAGCTAGCACAAACCGCGTTTGATTTAGAGTTTCAAACACATCTATCTATATAGCAGGAAACAGAGTGAAACCTGAAAATTCAAACTGTTACTGGAAACGAACGCTTGAACCTAGAAGATTGAAAGTTGGGCAGCCAAGTGGGATTAGTGAACTGATCATTACCACCAAGTATCATCAAGATTTGGTGAAAAAATGGTTGCTGAGATTTCAGCAAACTAGTAGTTTTTTGGAAGCTTGGCAACCCCTTTCAAACGAAAGTGTTCTTTGCCAGTCTCTGCATGGGGTACTTCAAGAGGAAATAAACCATAGAGATAGAACTTAGAACTACTTCATTTTGTCAAGTTTCACGGAGCTAGCACAAACCGTGTTTGATTTAGAGTTTCAAACACATCTATCTATATAGCAGAAAACAGAGTGAAACCTAAAAATTAAAACTGTTACTGGAAACGAACGCTTGAACCTAGAAGAGTGAAAGTTGGGCAGCCAAGTGGGATTAGTGAACTGATCATTACCACCAAGTATCATCCAGATTTGGTGAAAAAATGTTTGCTGAGATTTCAGCAAACTAGTAGTTTTTTGGAAGCTTGGCAACCCCTTTAAAACGAAAGTGTTTTTCGCCAGTCTCTGCATGGGGTACTTCAGGAGGAAACAAACCATAGAGATAGAACTTAGAACTACTTCATTTGGTCAGGTTTCAAGGAGCTAGCACAAAGCGTGTTTGATTTAGAGTTTCAAACACATCTATCTATATAGCAGAAAACAGAGTGAAACCTAAAAATTCAAAGTGTTACTGGAAACGAACGCTTGAACCTAGAAGAGTGAAAATTGGGCAGCCAAGTGGGCTTAGTGAACTGATCATTACCACCAAGTATCATCAAGATTTGGTGAAAAAATGGTTGCTGAGATTTCAGCAAACTAGTAGTTTTTTGGAAGCTTGGCAACCCCTTTAAAAGGAAAGTGTTTTTCGCCAGTCTCTGCATGGGGTACTTCAAGAGGAAACAAACCATAGAGATAGAACTTAGAACTACTTCATTTTGTCAAGTTTCACGGAGCTAGCACAAACCGTGTTTGATTTAGAGTTTCAAACACATCTATCTATATAGCAGAAAACAGAGTGAAACCTAAAAATTCAAACTGTTACTGGAAACGAACGCTTGAACCTAGAAGATTGAAAGTTGGGCAGCCAAGTGGGATAAGTGAACTGATCATTACCACCAAGTATCATCAAGATTTGGTGAAAAAATGTTTGCTGAGATTTCAGCAAACTAGTAGTTTTTTGGAAGCTCGGCAACCCCTTTCAAACGAAAGTGTTTTTCGCCAGTCTCTGCATGGGGTACTTCAGGAGGAAACAAACCATAGAGATAGAACTTAGAACTACTTCATTTGGTCAAGTTTCAAGGAGCTAGCACAAACCGTGTTTGATTTAGAGTTTCAAACACATCTATCTATATAGCAGAAAACAGAGTGAAACCTAAAAATTCAAAGTGTTACTGGAAACGAACGCTTGAACCTAGAAGAGTGAAAATTGGGCAGCCAAGTGGGCTTAGTGAACTGATCATTACCACCAAGTATCATCAAGATTTGGTGAAAAAATGGTTTCTGAGATTTCAGCAAACTAGTAGTTTTTTGGAAGCTTGGCAACCCCTTTAAAACGAAAGTGTTTTTCGCCAGTCTCTGCATGGGGTACTTCAGGAGGAAACAAACCATAGAGATAGAACTTAGAACTACTTCATTTGGTCAAGTTTCAAGGAGCTAACACAAACCGTGTTTGATTTAGAGTTTCAAACACATCTATCTATATAGCAGAAAACAGAGTGAAACCTAAAAATTCAAAGTGTTACTGGAAACGAACGCTTGAACCTAGAAGAGTGAAAGTTGGGCAGCCAAGTGGGCTTAGTGAACTGATCATTACCACCAAGTATCATCAAGATTTGGTGAAAAAATGGTTGCTGAGATTTCAGCAAACTAGTAGTTTTTTGGAAGCTTGGCAACCCCTTTCAAACGAAAGTGTTCTTTGCCAGTCTCTGCATGGGGTACTTCAAGAGGAAACAAACCATAGAGATAGAACTTAGAACTACTTCATTTTGTCAAGTTTCACGGAGCTAGCACAAACCGTGTTTGATTTAGAGTTTCAAACACATCTATCTATATAGCAGAAAACAGAGTGAAACCTAAAAATTCAAACTGGTACTGGAAACGAACGCTTGAACCTAGAAGATTGAAAGTTGGGCAGCCAAGTGGGATTAGTGAACTGATCATTACCACCAAGTATCATCAAGATTTGGTGAAAAAATGTTTGCTGAGATTTCAGCAAACTAGTAGTTTTTTGGAAGCTTGGCAACCAATTTAAAAAGAAAGTGTTTTTCGCCAGTCTCTGCATGGGGTACTTCAGGAGGAAACAAACCATAGAGATAGAACTTAGAACTACTTCATTTTTTCAAGTTTCAAGGAGCTAGCACAAACCGTGTTTGATTTAGAGTTTCAAACACATCTATCTATATAGCAGAAAACAGAGTGAAACCCAAGAATTCAAAGTGTTACTGGATACGAACGCTTGAACCTAGAAGAGTGAAAATTGGGCAGCCAACTGGGCTTAGTGAACTGATCCTTACCACCAAGTATCATCAAGATTTGGTGAAAAAATGTTTGCTGAGATTTCAGCAAACGAGTAGTTTTTTGGAAGCTCGGCAACCCCTTTCAAACGAAAGTGTTCTTCGCCAGTCTCTGCATGGGGTACTTCAAGAGGAAACAAACCATAGAGATAGAACTTAGAACTACTTCATTTGGTCAAGTTTCACGGAGCTAGCACAAACCGTGTTTGATTTAGAGTTTCAAACACATCTATCTATATAGCAGAAAACAGAGTGAAACCTAAAAATTCAAACTGTTACTGGAAACGAACGCTTGAACCTAGAAGATTGAAAGTTGGGCAGCCAAGTGGGATTAGTGAACTGATCATTACCACCAAGTATCATCAAGATATGGTGAAAAAATGTTTGCTGAGATTTCAGCAAACTAGTAGTTTTTTGGAAGCTTGGCAACCCCTTTAAAATGAAAGTGTTTTTCGCCAGTCTCTGCATGGGGTACTTCAGGAGGAAACAAACCATAGAGATAGAACTTAGAACTACTTCATTTGGTCAAGTTTCAAGGAGCTAGCACAAACCGTGTTTGATTTAGAGTTTCAAACACATCTATCTATATAGCAGAAAACAGAGTGAAACCTAAAAATTCAAAGTGTTACTGGAAACGAACGCTTGAACCTAGAAGAGTGAAAGTTGGGCAGCCAAGTGGGCTTAGTGAACTGATCATTACCACCAAGTATCATCAAGATTTGGTGAAAAAATGGTTGCTGAGATTTCGGCAAACTAGTAGTTTTTTGGAAGCTTGGCAACCACTTTCAAAGGAAAGTGTTCTTTGCCACTCTCTGAATGGGGTACTTCAAGAGGAAACAAACCATAGAGATATAACTTAGAACTACTTCATTTTGTCAAGTTTTACGGAGCTAGCACAAACCGTGTTTGATTTAGAGTTTCAAACATATCTATCTATATAGCAGAAAACAGAGTGAAACCTAAAAATTCAAACTGTTACTGGAAACGAACGCTTGAACTTAGAAGAGTGAGAATTGGGCAGCCAAGTGGGCTTAGTGAACTGATCATTACCACCAAGTATCATCAAGATTTGGTGAAAAAATGGTTGCTGAGATTTCAGCAAACTAGTAGTTTTTTGGAAGCTTGGCAACCCCTTTCAAACGAAAGTGTTCTTTGCCAGTCTCTGCATGGGGTACTTCAAGAGGAAACAAACCATAGAGATAGAACTTAGAACTACTTCATTTTGTCAAGTTTCACGGAGCTAGCACAAACCGTGTTTTATTTAGAGTTTCAAACACATCTATCTATATAGCAGAAAACAGAGTGAAACCTAAAAATTCAAACTGTTACTGGAAACGAACGCTTGAACCTAGAAGATTGAAAGTTGGGCAGCCAAGTGGGATAAGTGAACTGATCATTACCACCAAGTATCATCAAGATTTGGTGAAAAAATGTTTGCTGAGATTTCAGCAAACTAGTAGTTTTTTGGAAGCTCGGCAACCCCTTTCAAACGAAAGTGTTCTTCGCCAGTCTCTGCATTGGGTACTTCAAGAGGAAACAAACCATAGAGATAGAACTTAGAACTACTTCATTTGGTCAAGTTTCAAGGAGCTAGCACAAACCGTGTTTGATTTAGAGTTTCAAACACATCTATCTATATAGCAGAAAACAGAGTGAAACCTAAAAATTCAAACTGTTACTGGAAACGAACGCTTGAACCTAGAAGATTGAAAGTTGGGCAGCCAAGTGGGATTAGTGAACTGATCATTACCACCAAGGATCATCAAGATTTGGTGAAAAAATGTTTGCTGAGATTTCAGCAAACTAGTAGTTTTTTGGAAGCTTGGCAACCCCTTTAAAACGAAAGTGTTTTTCGCCAGTCTCTGCATGGGGTACTTCAGGAGGAAACAAACCATAGAGATAGAACTTAGAACTACTTCATTTGGTCAAGTTTCAAGGAGCTAGCAAAAACCGTGTTTGATTTAGAGTTTCAAACACATCTATCTATATAGCAGGAAACAGAGTGAAACCTAAAAATTCAAACTGTTACTGGAAACGAACGCTTGAACCTAGAAGATTGAAAGTTGGGCAGCCAAGTGGGATTAGTGAACTGATCATTACCACCAAGTATCATCAAGATTTGGTGAAAAAATGTTTGCTGAGATTTCAGCAAACTAGTAGTTTTTTGGAAGCTTGGCAACCAATTTAAAAAGAAAGTGTTTTTCGCCAGTCTCTGCATGGGGTACTTCAGGAGGAAACAAACCATAGAGATAGAACTTAGAACTACTTCATTTTTTCAAGTTTCAAGGAGCTAGCACAAACCGTGTTTGATTTAGAGTTTCAAACACATCTATCTATATAGCAGAAAACAGAGTGAAACCCAAGAATTCAAAGTGTTACTGGATACGAACGCTTGAACCTAGAAGAGTGAAAATTGGGCAGCCAACTGGGCTTAGTGAACTGATCCTTACCACCAAGTATCATCAAGATTTGGTGAAAAAATGTTTGCTGAGATTTCAGCAAACGAGTAGTTTTTTGGAAGCTCGGCAACCCCTTTCAAACGAAAGTGTTCTTTGCCAGTCTCTGCATGGGGTACTTCAAGAGGAAACAAACCATAGAGATAGAACTTAGAACTACTTCATTTTGTCAAGTTTCACGGAGCTAGCACAAACCGTGTTTTATTTAGAGTTTCAAACACATCTATCTATATAGCAGAAAACAGAGTGAAACCTAAAAATTCAAACTGTTACTGGAAACGAACGCTTGAACCTAGAAGATTGAAAGTTGGGCAGCCAAGTGGGATTAGTGAACTGATCATTACCACCAAGGATCATCAAGATTTGGTGAAAAAATGTTTGCTGAGATTTCAGCAAACTAGTAGTTTTTTGGAAGCTTGGCAACCCCTTTAAAACGAAAGTGTTTTTCGCCAGTCTCTGCATGGGGTACTTCAGGAGGAAACAAACCATAGAGATAGAACTTAGAACTACTTCATTTGGTCAAGTTTCAAGGAGCTAGCACAAACCGTGTTTGATTTAGAGTTTCAAACACATCTATCTATATAGCAGAAAACAGAGTGAAACCTAAAAATTCAAAGTGTTACTGGAAACGAACGCTTGAACCTAGAAGAGTGAAAATTGGGCAGCCAAGTGGGCTTAGTGAACTGATCATTACCACCAAGTATCATCAAGATTTGGTGAAAAAATGGTTGCTGAGATTTCAGCAAACTAGTAGTTTTTTGGAAGCTTGGCAACCCCTTTAAAAGGAAAGTGTTTTTCGCCAGTCTCTGCATGGGGTACTTCAAGAGGAAACAAACCATAGAGATAGAACTTAGAACTACTTCATTTTGTCAAGTTTCACGGAGCTAGCACAAACCGTGTTTGATTTAGAGTTTCAAACACATCTATCTATATAGCAGAAAACAGAGTGAAACCTAAAAATTCAAACTGTTACTGGAAACGAACGCTTGAACCTAGAAGATTGAAAGTTGGGCAGCCAAGTGGGATAAGTGAACTGATCATTACCACCAAGTATCATCAAGATTTGGTGAAAAAATGTTTGCTGAGATTTCAGCAAACTAGTAGTTTTTTGGAAGCTCGGCAACCCCTTTCAAACGAAAGTGTTCTTCGCCAGTCTCTGCATTGGGTACTTCAAGAGGAAACAAACCATAGAGATAGAACTTAGAACTACTTCATTTGGTCAAGTTTCAAGGAGCTAGCACAAACCGTGTTTGATTTAGAGTTTCAAACACATCTATCTATATAGCAGAAAACAGAGTGAAACCTAAAAATTCAAACTGTTACTGGAAACGAACGCTTGAACCTAGAAGATTGAAAGTTGGGCAGCCAAGTGGGATTAGTGAACTGATCATTACCACCAAGGATCATCAAGATTTGGTGAAAAAATGTTTGCTGAGATTTCAGCAAACTAGTAGTTTTTTGGAAGCTTGGCAACCCCTTTAAAACGAAAGTGTTTTTCGCCAGTCTCTGCATGGGGTACTTCAGGAGGAAACAAACCATAGAGATAGAACTTAGAACTACTTCATTTGGTCAAGTTTCAAGGAGCTACCAAAAACCGTGTTTGATTTAGAGTTTCAAACACATCTATCTATATAGCAGGAAACAGAGTGAAACCTAAAAATTCAAACTGTTACTGGAAACGAACGCTTGAACCTAGAAGAGTGAAAGTTGGGCAGCCAAGTGGGATTAGTGAACTGATCATTACCACCAAGTATCATCAAGATTTGGTGAAAAAATGTTTGCTGAGATTTCAGCAAACTAGTAGTTTTTTGGAAGCTTGGCAACCCCTTTAAAACGAAAGTGTTTTTCGCCAGTCTCTGCATGGGGTACTTCAGGAGGAAACAAACCATAGAGATAGAACTTAGAACTACTTCATTTGGTCAAGTTTCAAGGAGCTAGCACAAACCGTGTTTGATTTAGAGTTTCAAACACATCTATCTATATAGCAGAAAACAGAGTGAAACCTAAAAATTCAAAGTGTTACTGGAAACGAACGCTTGAACCTAGAAGAGTGAAAATTGGGCAGCCAAGTGGGCTTAGTGAACTGATCATTACCACCAAGTATCATCAAGATTTGGTGAAAAAATGGTTTCTGAGATTTCAGCAAACTAGTAGTTTTTTGGAAGCTTGGCAACCCCTTTAAAACGAAAGTGTTTTTCGCCAGTCTCTGCATGGGGTACTTCAGGAGGAAACAAACCATAGAGATAGAACTTAGAACTACTTCATTTGGTCAAGTTTCAAGGAGCTAACACAAACCGTGTTTGATTTAGAGTTTCAAACACATCTATCTATATAGCAGAAAACAGAGTGAAACCTAAAAATTCAAAGTGTTACTGGAAACGAACGCTTGAACCTAGAAGAGTGAAAGTTGGGCAGCCAAGTGGGCTTAGTGAACTGATCATTACCACCAAGTATCATCAAGATTTGGTGAAAAAATGGTTGCTGAGATTTCAGCAAACTAGTAGTTTTTTGGAAGCTTGGCAACCCCTTTCAAACGAAAGTGTTCTTTGCCAGTCTCTGCATGGGGTACTTCAAGAGGAAACAAACCATAGAGATAGAACTTAGAACTACTTCATTTTGTCAAGTTTCACGGAGCTAGCACAAACCGTGTTTGATTTAGAGTTTCAAACACATCTATCTATATAGCAGAAAACAGAGTGAAACCTAAAAATTCAAACTGGTACTGGAAACGAACGCTTGAACCTAGAAGATTGAAAGTTGGGCAGCCAAGTGGGATTAGTGAACTGATCATTACCACCAAGTATCATCAAGATTTGGTGAAAAAATGTTTGCTGAGATTTCAGCAAACTAGTAGTTTTTTGGAAGCTTGGCAACCAATTTAAAAAGAAAGTGTTTTTCGCCAGTCTCTGCATGGGGTACTTCAGGAGGAAACAAACCATAGAGATAGAACTTAGAACTACTTCATTTTTTCAAGTTTCAAGGAGCTAGCACAAACCGTGTTTGATTTAGAGTTTCAAACACATCTATCTATATAGCAGAAAACAGAGTGAAACCCAAGAATTCAAAGTGTTACTGGATACGAACGCTTGAACCTAGAAGAGTGAAAATTGGGCAGCCAACTGGGCTTAGTGAACTGATCCTTACCACCAAGTATCATCAAGATTTGGTGAAAAAATGTTTGCTGAGATTTCAGCAAACGAGTAGTTTTTTGGAAGCTCGGCAACCCCTTTCAAACGAAAGTGTTCTTCGCCAGTCTCTGCATGGGGTACTTCAAGAGGAAACAAACCATAGAGATAGAACTTAGAACTACTTCATTTGGTCAAGTTTCACGGAGCTAGCACAAACCGTGTTTGATTTAGAGTTTCAAACACATCTATCTATATAGCAGAAAACAGAGTGAAACCTAAAAATTCAAACTGTTACTGGAAACGAACGCTTGAACCTAGAAGATTGAAAGTTGGGCAGCCAAGTGGGATTAGTGAACTGATCATTACCACCAAGTATCATCAAGATATGGTGAAAAAATGTTTGCTGAGATTTCAGCAAACTAGTAGTTTTTTGGAAGCTTGGCAACCCCTTTAAAATGAAAGTGTTTTTCGCCAGTCTCTGCATGGGGTACTTCAGGAGGAAACAAACCATAGAGATAGAACTTAGAACTACTTCATTTGGTCAAGTTTCAAGGAGCTAGCACAAACCGTGTTTGATTTAGAGTTTCAAACACATCTATCTATATAGCAGAAAACAGAGTGAAACCTAAAAATTCAAAGTGTTACTGGAAACGAACGCTTGAACCTAGAAGAGTGAAAGTTGGGCAGCCAAGTGGGCTTAGTGAACTGATCATTACCACCAAGTATCATCAAGATTTGGTGAAAAAATGGTTGCTGAGATTTCGGCAAACTAGTAGTTTTTTGGAAGCTTGGCAACCACTTTCAAAGGAAAGTGTTCTTTGCCACTCTCTGAATGGGGTACTTCAAGAGGAAACAAACCATAGAGATATAACTTAGAACTACTTCATTTTGTCAAGTTTTACGGAGCTAGCACAAACCGTGTTTGATTTAGAGTTTCAAACATATCTATCTATATAGCAGAAAACAGAGTGAAACCTAAAAATTCAAACTGTTACTGGAAACGAACGCTTGAACTTAGAAGAGTGAGAATTGGGCAGCCAAGTGGGCTTAGTGAACTGATCATTACCACCAAGTATCATCAAGATTTGGTGAAAAAATGGTTGCTGAGATTTCAGCAAACTAGTAGTTTTTTGGAAGCTTGGCAACCCCTTTCAAACGAAAGTGTTCTTTGCCAGTCTCTGCATGGGGTACTTCAAGAGGAAACAAACCATAGAGATAGAACTTAGAACTACTTCATTTTGTCAAGTTTCACGGAGCTAGCACAAACCGTGTTTTATTTAGAGTTTCAAACACATCTATCTATATAGCAGAAAACAGAGTGAAACCTAAAAATTCAAACTGTTACTGGAAACGAACGCTTGAACCTAGAAGATTGAAAGTTGGGCAGCCAAGTGGGATAAGTGAACTGATCATTACCACCAAGTATCATCAAGATTTGGTGAAAAAATGTTTGCTGAGATTTCAGCAAACTAGTAGTTTTTTGGAAGCTCGGCAACCCCTTTCAAACGAAAGTGTTCTTCGCCAGTCTCTGCATTGGGTACTTCAAGAGGAAACAAACCATAGAGATAGAACTTAGAACTACTTCATTTGGTCAAGTTTCAAGGAGCTAGCACAAACCGTGTTTGATTTAGAGTTTCAAACACATCTATCTATATAGCAGAAAACAGAGTGAAACCTAAAAATTCAAACTGTTACTGGAAACGAACGCTTGAACCTAGAAGATTGAAAGTTGGGCAGCCAAGTGGGATTAGTGAACTGATCATTACCACCAAGGATCATCAAGATTTGGTGAAAAAATGTTTGCTGAGATTTCAGCAAACTAGTAGTTTTTTGGAAGCTTGGCAACCCCTTTAAAACGAAAGTGTTTTTCGCCAGTCTCTGCATGGGGTACTTCAGGAGGAAACAAACCATAGAGATAGAACTTAGAACTACTTCATTTGGTCAAGTTTCAAGGAGCTAGCAAAAACCGTGTTTGATTTAGAGTTTCAAACACATCTATCTATATAGCAGGAAACAGAGTGAAACCTAAAAATTCAAACTGTTACTGGAAACGAACGCTTGAACCTAGAAGATTGAAAGTTGGGCAGCCAAGTGGGATTAGTGAACTGATCATTACCACCAAGTATCATCAAGATTTGGTGAAAAAATGTTTGCTGAGATTTCAGCAAACTAGTAGTTTTTTGGAAGCTTGGCAACCAATTTAAAAAGAAAGTGTTTTTCGCCAGTCTCTGCATGGGGTACTTCAGGAGGAAACAAACCATAGAGATAGAACTTAGAACTACTTCATTTTTTCAAGTTTCAAGGAGCTAGCACAAACCGTGTTTGATTTAGAGTTTCAAACACATCTATCTATATAGCAGAAAACAGAGTGAAACCCAAGAATTCAAAGTGTTACTGGATACGAACGCTTGAACCTAGAAGAGTGAAAATTGGGCAGCCAACTGGGCTTAGTGAACTGATCCTTACCACCAAGTATCATCAAGATTTGGTGAAAAAATGTTTGCTGAGATTTCAGCAAACGAGTAGTTTTTTGGAAGCTCGGCAACCCCTTTCAAACGAAAGTGTTCTTTGCCAGTCTCTGCATGGGGTACTTCAAGAGGAAACAAACCATAGAGATAGAACTTAGAACTACTTCATTTTGTCAAGTTTCACGGAGCTAGCACAAACCGTGTTTATTTAGAGTTTCAAACACATCTATCTATATAGCAGAAAACAGAGTGAAACCTAAAAATTCAAACTGTTACTGGAAACGAACGCTTGAACCTAGAAGATTGAAAGTTGGGCAGCCAAGTGGGATTAGTGAACTGATCATTACCACCAAGGATCATCAAGATTTGGTGAAAAAATGTTTGCTGAGATTTCAGCAAACTAGTAGTTTTTTGGAAGCTTGGCAACCCCTTTAAAACGAAAGTGTTTTTCGCCAGTCTCTGCATGGGGTACTTCAGGAGGAAACAAACCATAGAGATAGAACTTAGAACTACTTCATTTGGTCAAGTTTCAAGGAGCTAGCACAAACCGTGTTTGATTTAGAGTTTCAAACACATCTATCTATATAGCAGAAAACAGAGTGAAACCTAAAAATTCAAAGTGTTACTGGAAACGAACGCTTGAACCTAGAAGAGTGAAAATTGGGCAGCCAAGTGGGCTTAGTGAACTGATCATTACCACCAAGGATCATCAAGATTTGGTGAAAAAATGTTTGCTGAGATTTCAGCAAACTAGTAGTTTTTTGGAAGCTTGGCAACCCCTTTAAAACGAAAGTGTTTTTCGCCAGTCTCTGGATGGGGTACTTCAGGAGGAAACAAACCATAGAGATAGAACTTAGAACTACTTCATTTGGTCAAGTTTCAAGGAGCTAGCACAAACCGCGTTTGATTTAGAGTTTCAAACACATCTATCTATATAGCAGGAAACAGAGTGAAACCTAAAATTCAAACTGTTACTGGAAACGAACGCTTGAACCTAGAAGATTGAAAGTTGGGCAGCCAAGTGGGATTAGTGAACTGATCATTACCACCAAGTATCATCAAGATTTGGTGAAAAAATGGTTGCTGAGATTTCAGCAAACTAGTAGTTTTTTGGAAGCTTGGCAACCCCTTTCAAACGAAAGTGTTCTTTGCCAGTCTCTGCATGGGGTACTTCAAGAGGAAACAAACCATAGAGATAGAACTTAGAACTACTTCATTTTGTCAAGTTTCACGGAGCTAGCACAAACCGTGTTTGATTTAGAGTTTCAAAACCATCTATCTATATAGCAGAAAACAGAGTGAAACCTAAAAATTAAAACTGTTACTGGAAACGAACGCTTGAACCTAGAAGAGTGAAAGTTGGGCAGCCAAGTGGGATTAGTGAACTGATCATTACCACCAAGTATCATCCAGATTTGGTGAAAAAATGTTTGCTGAGATTTCAGCAAACTAGTAGTTTTTTGGAAGCTTGGCAACCCCTTTAAAACGAAGTGTTTTTCGCCAGTCTCTGCATGGGGTACTTCAGGAGGAAACAAACCATAGAGATAGAACTTAGAACTACTTCATTTGGTCAGGTTTCAAGGAGCTAGCACAAAGCGTGTTTGATTTAGAGTTTCAAACACATCTATCTATATAGCAGAAAACAGAGTGAAACCTAAAAATTCAAAGTGTTACTGGAAACGAACGCTTGAACCTAGAAGAGTGAAAATTGGGCAGCCAAGTGGGCTTAGTGAACTGATCATTACCACCAAGTATCATCAAGATTTGGTGAAAAAATGGTTGCTGAGATTTCAGCAAACTAGTAGTTTTTTGGAAGCTTGGCAACCCCTTTAAAAGGAAAGTGTTTTTCGCCAGTCTCTGCATGGGGTACTTCAAGAGGAAACAAACCATAGAGATAGAACTTAGAACTACTTCATTTTGTCAAGATTCACGGAGCTAGCACAAACCGTGTTTGATTTAGAGTTTCAAACACATCTATCTATATAGCAGAAAACAGAGTGAAACCTAAAAATTCAAACTGTTACTGGAAACGAACGCTTGAACCTAGGAAGATTGAAAGTTGGCAGCCAAGTGGGATAAGTGAACTGATCATTACCACCAAGTATCATCAAGATTTGGTGAAAAAATGTTTGCTGAGATTTCAGCAAACTAGTAGTTTTTTGGAAGCTCGGCAACCCCTTTCAAACGAAAGTGTTCTTCGCCAGTCTCTGCATTGGGTACTTCAAGAGGAAACAAACCATAGAGATAGAACTTAGAACTACTTCATTTGGTCAAGTTTCAAGGAGCTAGCACAAACCGTGTTTGATTTAGAGTTTCAAACACATCTATCTATATAGCAGAAACAGAGTGAAACCTAAAAATTCAAACTGTTACTGGAAACGAACGCTTGAACCTAGAAGATTGAAAGTTGGGCAGCCAAGTGGGATTAGTGAACTGATCATTACCACCAAGGATCATCAAGATTTGGTGAAAAAATGTTTGCTGAGATTTCAGCAAACTAGTAGTTTTTTGGAAGCTTGGCAACCCCTTTAAAACGAAAGTGTTTTTCGCCAGTCTCTGCATGGGGTACTTCAGGAGAGGAAACAAACCATAGAGATAGAACTTAGAACTACTTCAATTTGGTCAAGTTTCAAGGAGCTACCAAAAACCGTGTTTGATTTAGAGTTTCAAACACATCTATCTATATAGCAGGAAACAGAGTGAAACCTAAAAATTCAAACTGTTACTGGAAACGAACGCTTGAACCTAGAAGAGTGAAAGTTGGGCAGCCAAGTGGGATTAGTGAACTGATCATTACCACCAAGTTATCATCAAGATTTGGTGAAAAATGTTTGCTGAGATTTCAGCAAACTAGTAGTTTTTTGGAAGCTTGGCAAACCCTTAAACGAAAGTGTTTTTTCCGCCAGTCTCTGCATGGGGTA
>NW_027517480.1:0-43202 GCF_048772815.1 Callospermophilus lateralis | reverse complement strand
CCTTTATTTTGTCAAGTTTCAAAGAGCTACTACAAACCATGTTGGATTTAGAGTTCCAAATTCATCTATCTATACAGGAGAGAGCAGAGGGAAACCTAAATATAAAACTGTTACTGTAGATGAACGCTTCAACCTAGAAGAACAAATATGGTGAGCCAAGTGGGATTTGTGTACTGATCATTACCACCAAGTATCATCAAGATTGGGTGAAAAAATATTTGCTGGAACTTCGGAAACTCGTTATTTTTTTAGAAGCTTGGCAACCCCTCTCAATGAAAGTGCTTTTCCACAGTCTGCGCCTAGGGCTACTTGAAGAGGAAACAAACCATAGAGACAAAACTCAGAACTCCTTTATTTTGTCAAGTTTCAAAGAGCTACTACAAACCATGTTGGATTTAGAGTTCCAAATTCATCTATCTATATATGAGAGAACAGAGTGAAACCTAAATATAAAAACGGCTACTATAGACGAACGCTTCAACCTAGAAGAACAAAATTTGGTGAGCCAAGTGGGTACTGTGTATTGATCATTACCACCAAGTATCATCAAGATTGGGTGAAAAAAATATTTGCTGATATTTCGGAAACTCGTTATTTCTTAGAAGCTTGGCAACCCCTCTCAAAGAAAGTGGTTTTCCACAGTCTGTGCCTAGGGCTACTTGAAGAGGAAACAAACCATAGAGACAAAACTCAGAACTCCTTATTTTGTCAAGTTTCAAAGAGCTACTACAAACCATGTTGGATTTAGAGTTCCAAATTCATCTATCTATATATGAGAGAACAGAGAGTAACCTAAATATAAAAACTGCTACTGTAGACGAACTCTTCAACCTAGAAGAACAAAATATGGTGAGCCATGTGGGATTTGTGTACTGATCATTAGCAACAAGTATCATCAAGATTGGGTGAAAAACTATTTGCTGGTACTTCGGAAACTTGTTATTTTTTAGAAGCTTGGCAACCCCTCTCAATGAAAGTGCTTTTCCACAGTCTGCGCCTAGGGCTACTTGAGGAGGAAACAAACCATAGGGACAAAATTCAGAACTCCTTTATTTTATCAAGTTTCAAAGAGCTACTACAAACCATGTTGGATTTAGAGTTCAAAATTCATCTATCTATATATGAGACAACAGAGTGAAACCTAAATATAAAAACTTCTACTCTAGACGAACGCTTCAACCTAGAAGAACAAAATTTGGTGAGCCCAGTGGGATCTGTGTACTGATCATTACCACCAAGTATCATCAATATTGGGTGAAAAAATATTTGCTGGTATTTCGGAAACTCGTTATTTCTTAGAAGCTTGGCAAACCCTCTCAATGAAAGTGCTTTTCCACAGTCTGTGCCTAGGGCTACTTGAAGAGGAAACAAACCATAGAGACAAAACTGAGATCTCCTTTATTTTGTCAAGTTTCAAAGAGCTACTACAAACCATGTTGGATTTAGAGTTCCAAATACATCTATCTATACAGGAGAGAACAGAGCGAAACCTAAATATAAAAACTGCTACTGTACACGAACGCTTCAACTTAGAAGAACAAAATTTGGTGAGCCAAGTGGGACTTGTGTACTGATCATTACAACCAAGTATCACCAAAATTGGGTGAAAAAATATTTGCTGGTATTTCGGAAACTCGTAATATCTTAGAAGCTTGGCAACCCCTCTCAATGAAAGTGCTTTTCCAGAGTCTGCGCCTAGGGCTACTTGAAGAGGAAACAAACCATAGAGACAAAACTGAGATCTCCTTTATTTTGTCAAGTTTCAAAGAACTACTACAATCCATGTTGGATTTAGAGTTCCAAATTCATCTATCTATATAGGAGAGAACAGAGAGAAACCTAAATATAAAAACTGCTACTGTAGACGAACGCTTCAACCTAGAAGAACAAAATTTGGGCAGCCAAGTTGGATTTGTGTACTGATCATTACAACCAAGTATCATCAAGATTGGGTGAAAAAATATTTGCTGGTATTTCGGAAACTTGTAATTTCTTAGTAGCTTGGCAACCCCTCTCAATGAAAGTGTTTTTCCACAGTCTGTGCCTAGTGCTAATTGAAGAGGAAACAATCCATAGAGACAAAACTGAGAACTCCTTTATTTTGTCAAGTTTCAAAGAGCTACTACAAACCATGTTGGATTTAGAGTTCCAAATTCATCTATCTATACAGGAGAGAGCAGAGGGAAACCTAAATATAAAAACTGTTACTGTAGATGAACGCTTCAACCTAGAAGAACAAAATATGGTGAGCCAAGTGGGATTTGTGTACTGATCATTACCACCAAGTATCATCAAGATTGGGTGAAAAAAATATTTGCTGGAACTTCGGAAACTCGTTATTTTTAGAAGCTTGGCAACCCCTCTCAATGAAAGTGCTTTTCCACAGTCTGCGCCTAGGGCTACTTGAAGAGGAAACAAACCATAGAGACAAAACTCAGAACTCCTTTATTTTGTCAAGTTTCAAAGAGCTACTACATAACCATGTTGGATTTAGAGTTCCAAATTCATCTATCTATATATGAGAGAACAGAGTGAAACCTAAATATAAAAACGGCTACTATAGACGAACGCTTCAACCTAGAAGAACAAAATTTGGTGAGCCAAGTGGGTACTGTGTATTGATCATTACCACCAAGTATCATCAAGATTGGGTGAAAAAATATTGCTGATATTTCGGAAACTCGTTATTTCTTAGAAGCTTGGCAACCCCTCTCAAAGAAGTGGTTTTCCACAGTCTGTGCCTAGGGCTACTTGAAGAGGAAACAAACCATAGAGACAAAACTCAGAACTCCTTATTTTGTCAAGTTTCAAAGAGCTACTACAAACCATGTTGGATTTAGAGTTCCAAATCATCTATCTATATATGAGAGAACAGAGAGTAACTAAATATAAAAACTGCTACTGTAGACAAACTCTTCAACCTAGAAGAACAAAATATGGTGAGCCAGTGGGATTTGTGTACTGATCATTAGCAACAAGTATCATCAAGATTTGGGTGAAAACTATTTGCTGGTACTTCGGAAACTTGTTATTTTTTAGAAGCTGGCAACCCCTCTCAATGAAAGTGCTTTTCCACAGTCTGCGCCTAGGGCTACTTGAGGAGGAAACAAACCATAGGGACAAAATTCAGAACTCCTTTATTTTATCAAGTTTCAAAGAGCTACTACAAACCATGTTGGATTTAGAGTTCAAAATTCATCTATCTATATATGAGACAACAGAGTGAAACCTAAATATAAAAACTTCTACTCTAGACGAACGCTTCAACCTAGAAGAACAAAATTTGGTGAGCCCCAGTGGATCTGTGTACTGATCATTACCACCAAGTAATCATCAATATTGGGTGAAAAAATATTTGCTGGTATTTCGGAAACTCGTTATTTTCTTAGAAGCTTGGCAAAACCCTCTCAATGAAAGTGCTTTTCCACAGTCTGTGCCTAGGGCTACTTGAAGAGGAAACAAACCATAGAGACAAAACTGAGATCTCCTTTATTTTGTCAAGTTTCAAAGAGCTACTACAAACCATGTTGGATTTAGAGTTCCAAATACATCTATCTATACAGGGAGAAACAGAGCGAAACCTAAATATAAAAACTGCTACTGTACACGAACGCTTCAACTTAGAAGAACAAAATTTGGTGAGCCAAGTGGGACTTGTGTACTGATCATTACAACCAAGTATCACCAAAATTGGGTGAAAAAATATTTGCTGGTATTTCGGAAACTCGTAATATCTTAGAAGCTTGGCAACCCTCTCAATGAAAGTGCTTTTCCATGAGTCTGCGCCTAGGGCTACTTGAAGAGGAAACAAACCATAGAGACAAAACTGAGATCTCCTTTATTTTGTCAAGTTTCAAAGAACTACTACAATCCATGTTGGATTAGAGTTCCAAATTCATCTATCCTATATAGGAGAGAACAGAGAGAAACCTAAATATAAAAACTGCTACTGTAGACGAACGCTTCAACCTAGAAGAACAAAAATTTGGGCAGCCAAGTTGGATTTGTGTACTGATCATTACAACCAAGTATCATCAAGATTGGGTGAAAAAATATTTGCTGGTATTTCGGAAAACTTGTAATTTCTTAGTAGCTTGGCAAACTCTCTCAATGTAAGTGCTTTTCCACAGTCTGTGCCTAGGGCTACTTGAAGAGGAAACAAACCATAGAGACATAACTGAGAACTCCTTTATTTTGTCAAGCTTCAAAGAGCTACTACAAACCATGTTGGATTTAGAGTTCCAAATTCATCTATCTATATAGGAGAGAACAGAGGGAAACCTAAATATAAAAACTTCTACTGTAGGCGAACGCTTCAACCTAGAAGAACCACAATTTGGTGAGCCAAGTGGGATTTGTGTACTGATCATTAGCAACCAGTATCATCAAGATTGGGTGAAAAAATATTTGCTGGTATTTCGGAAACTCTTAAATTCTTAGAAGATTGGCAACCCCTCTCAATGAAAGTGCTTTTCCACAGTCGATGCCTAGGGCTACTGAAGAGGAAACAACCATAGAGACAAAACTGAGATCTCCTTTATTTTGTCAAGTTTCAAAGATCTACTACAATCCATGTTGGATTTTAGATTTCCAAATTCATCTATCTATATAGGAGAGAACAAAGAGAAACCTAAATATAAAAACTGCTACTGTAGGCGAACGCTTCAACCTAGAAGAACACAATTTGGTGATCCAAGTGGGATTTGTGTACTGATCATTAGCAACCAGTATCATCAAGATTGGGTGAAAAAATATTTGCTGGTATTTCGGAAACTCGTTCTTTCTTAGAAGCTTGGCAACACCTCTCAATGAAAGTAGTTTTCCACAGTCTCTGCCTAGGGTAACTTTGAAGATGAAACAAACCATAGAGACAAAACTCAGAACTCCTTTATTTTGTCAAGTTTCAAAGAGCTACTACAAACCATGTTGGATTAGTTCCAAATTCATCTATCTATAATATGAGAGAACAGAGTGAAACCTAAATATAAAAACTGCTATTGTAGACGAACGCTTCAACCTAGAAGAACAAATTTGGTGAGCCAAGTGGGATCTGTGTACTGATCATTATCAACAAGTATCATCAAGATTGGGTGAAAAAATATTTGCTGGTATTTCGGAAAATCGTTATTTCTTAGAAGCTTGGCAAACTCTCTCAATGAAAGTGCTTTTCCACAGTCTGTGCCTAGGGCTACTTGAAGAGGAAACAAACCATAGAGACAAAACTGAGAAGTCCTTTATTTTGTCAAGTTTCAAAGAGCTACTACAAACCATGTTGGATTTAGAGTTCCAAATTCATATATCTATATAGGAGAGAACAGAGGGAAACCTAAATATAAAAACTTCTACTGTAGGCGAACGCTTCAACCTAGAAGAACACAATTTGGTGAGCCAAGTGGATTTGTGTTGTACTGATCTTTAGCAACCAGTAGCATCAAGATGGGGTGAAAAAATATTTGCTGGTACTTCGGAAACTCGTTATTTCTTAGAAGCTTGGCAACCCCTCTCAATGAAAGTGCTTTTCCAGAGTCTGCGCCTAGGGCTACTTGAAGAGGAAACAAACCATAGAGACAAAACTGAGAACTCCTTATTTTGTCAAGTTTCAAAGAGCTACTACAATCCACGTTGGATTTTAAGTTCCAAATTTTATCTATCTATATAGGAGAGAACAGAGAGAATCCTAAATATAAATATTGCTACTGTAGACGAACGCTTCAACCTAGAAGAACAAAATTTGGTGAGCCAAGTGGGATTTGTGTACTGATCATTAGCAAAAGTATCATCAAGATTGGGTGAAAACATATTTGCTGATATTTCGGAAACTCGTTATTTCTTAGAAGCTTGGCAACACCTCTCAATGAAAGTGCTTTTCCACAGTCTGTGCCTAGGGCTAATTGAAGAGGAAACAATCCATAGAGACAAAACTGAGAACTTTGTTATTTTGTCAAGTTTCAAAGAGCTACTACAAACCATGTTGGATTTAGAGTTCCAAATTCATTCTATGTATACAGGAGAGAATAGAGCGAAACCTAAATATAAAAACTGCTACTGTAGACGAACGCTTCAACCTAGAAGAACAAAATTTGGTGAGCCAAGTGGGATCTGTGTACTGATCATTATCAACAAGTATCATCAAGATTGGGTGAAAAAATAATTTGCTGATATATCGGAAACTCGTTATTTCTTAGAAGCTTGGCACCACTCTCAATGAAAGTGCTTTTCCACAGTCTGTGCCTAGGCTACTTGAAGAGGAAACAACCATAGAGACAAAACTGTGAACTACTTTATTTTGTCAAGTTTCAAAGAGCTACTACAAACCATGTTGGATTTAGTGTTCCAAATTCATCTATCTATATATGAGAGAACAGAGTGAAACCTAAATATAAAAACTGCTACTGTAGACGAACGCTTCAACCTAGAAGACCAAAATATGGTGAGCCAAGTGGGATTGTGTACTGATCATTAGCAACAAGTATCATCAAGATTGGGTGAAAAAATATTTGCTGAACTTCGGAAACTCGTTATTTTTTAGAAGCTTGTCAACCCCTCTCAATGAAAGTGCTTTCCACAGTCTGCGCCTAGGGCTACTTGAAGAGGAAACAAACCATAGAGACAAAACTCAGAACTCCTTTATTTTGCAAGATTCAAAGAGCTACTACAAACCATGTTGGATTTAGAGTTCCAAATTCATCTATCTATATATGAGAGAACAGAGTGAAACCTAAATATAAAAACGGCTACTATAGACGAACGCTTCAACATAGAAGAACAAAATTTGGTGAGCCAAGTGGGTATGGTGTACTGATCATTACCACCAAGTATCATCAAGATTGGGTGAAAAAATATTTGCTGATATTTCGGAAACTCGTTATATCTTAGAAGATTGGCAACCCCTCTCAATGAAAGTGGTTTTCACAGTCTGTTCCTAGGGCTACTTGCCGAGGAAACAAACCATAGAGACAAACTCAGAACTCCTTATTTTGTCATGTTTCAAAGAGCTACTACAAACCATGTTGGATTTAGAGTTCCAAATTCATCTATCTATATATGAGAGAACAGAGAGAAACCTAGATATAAAAACTGCTACTGTAGACGAAACTCTTCAACATAGAAGAACAAAATATGGTGAGCCAAGTGGATTTGTGTACTGATCATTAGCAACAAGTATCATCAAGATTGGGTGAAAAAATATTTGCTGGTACTTCGGAAACTCGTTATTTTTAGAAGCTTGGCAACCCCTCTCAATGAAAGTGCTTTTAAACAGTCTGCACCTAGGGGCTACTTGAGGAGGAAACAAACCATAGAGACAAAACTCAGAACTCCTTTATTTTTTTCAAGTTTTCAAAGAGCTACTACAAACCATGTTGATTTAGAGTTCCAAATTCATCTATCTATATATGAGACAACAGATGAAAACTAAATATAAAAACTGCTACTGTGACGAACGCTTCAACCTAGAAGAACAAAATTGGTGAGCCCAGTGGGATCTGTGTACTGATCATTACCACCAGTATCATCAAGATTGGGTGAAAAAATATTTGCTGGTATTTCGGAAACTCGTTATTTCTTAGAAGCTTGGCAACCCTCTCAATGAAAGTGCTTTTCCACAGTCTGTGCCTAGGGCTACTTGAAGAGGAAACAAACCATAGCGACAAAACTGAGAACTCCTTTATTTTGTCAAGTTTCAAAGAGCTACTACAAACCATGTTGGATTTAGAGTTCCAAATACATCTATCTATACAGGAGAGAACAGAGCGAAACCTAAAATATATAAACTGCTACTGTACACGAACGCTTCAACTTAGAAGAACAAAATTTGGTGAGAAAAGTGGGATTTGTGTACTGATCATTACAACCAAGTATCATCAAAATTGGGTGAAAAAAAATATTTGCTGGTATTTCGGAAACTCGTAATTTCTTAGAAGCTTGGCAACCCCTCTCAATGAAAGTGCTTTTCCACAGTCTGTGCCTAGGGCTACTTGAAGAGGAAACAAACCATAGAGACAAAACTGAGATCTCCTTTATTTTGTCAAGTTTCAAACATCTACTACAATCCATGTTGGATTTAGAGTTCCAAATTCATCTATCTATATAGGAGAGAACAGAGAGAAACCTAAATATAAAACTGCTACTGTAGACGAACGCTTCAACCTAGAAGAACAAAATTTGGGCAGCCAAGTTGGATTTGTGTACTGATTCATTACAACCAAGTATCATCAAGATTGAGTGAAAAAATATTTGCTGGTATTTCGGAAACTTGTAATTTCTTTAGAAGCTTGGCAAACTCTCTCAATGAAAGTGCTTTTCCACAGTCTGTGCCTAGGGCTACTTGAAGAGGAAACAAACCATAGAGACAAAACTGAGAACTCCTTTATTTTGTCAAGTTTCAAAGAGCTACTACAAACCATATTGGATTTAGAGTTCCAATTCATCTATCTAAATAGGAGAGAACAGAGGGAAACCTAAATATAAAAACTTCTACTGTAGGCGAACGCTTCAACCTAGAAGAACACAATTTGGTGAGCCAAGTGGGATTTGTGTACTGATCATTAGCAACCAGTATCATCAAGATTGGGGAAAAAATATTTGCTGGTATTTCGGAAACTCGTTATTTCTTAGAAGCTTGGCAACACCTCTCAATGAAAGTAGTTTTCCACAGTCTGCGCCTAGGGTAACTTGAAGAGGAAAGAAACCATAGAGACAAAACTCAGAACTCCTTTATTTTGTCAAGTTTCAAAGATCTACTACAATCCATGTTGGATTTAGAGTTCCAAATTCATCTATCTATATAGGAGAGAACAGAGAGAATCCTAAATATAAAAACTGCTACTGTAGACGAACGCTTCAACCTAGAAGAACAAAATTTGATGAGCCAAGTGGGATTTGTGTACTGATCATTACCACCAAGTATCATCAAGATTGGGTGAAAAAATATTTGCTGGTATTTCGGAAACTTGTAATTTCTTAGAAGCTTGGCAAACTCTCTCAATGAAAGTGCTTTTCCGCAGTCTGTGCCTAGGGCTACTTGAAGAGGAAACAAACCAGAGAGACAAAACTGAGAAGTCCTTTATTTTGTCAAGTTTCAAGGAGCTACTACAAACCATGTTGGATTTAGAGTTCCAAATTCATCTATCTATATATGAGAGAACAGAGTGAAACCTAAATATAAAAACTGCTACTGTAGACGAACGCTTCAACCTAGAAGAAAAAATTTGGTGAGCCAAGTGGGATCTGTGTAATGATCATTCCCACCAAGTATCAACAAGATTGGGTGAAAAATATTTGCTGGTATTTCAGAAACTCGTTATTTCTTAGAAGCCTGGCAACCCCTCTCAATGAAAGTGCTTTTCCACAGTCTGTGCCTAGGGCTACTTGAAGAGGAAACAAACCATAGAGACAAAACTGAGACCTCATTTATTTTGTAAAGTTTCAAAGAGCTACTACAATCCATGTTGGATTTAAAGTTCCAAATCATCTATCTATATAGGAGAGAACAGAGAGAAACCTAAATATAAAAAATGCTACTGTAGACGAACGCTTCAAGCTAGAAGAACAAAATTTGGGTGAGCCAAGTGGGACTTGTGTACTGATCATAGCAACAAGTATCATCAAGATTGGGTGAAAAAAATATTTGCTGTATTTCGGAAACTCGTTATTTCTTAGAAGCTTGGCAACACCTCTCAATGAAAGTGCTTTTCCACAGTCTGTGCCTACGGCTAATTGAAGAGGAAACAATCCATAGAGACAAAACTGAGAACTCCGTTATTTTGTCAAGTTTCAAAGAGCTACTACAAACAATGTTGGATTTAGAGTTCCAAATTCATCTAAGTATACAGGAGAGAATAGAGCGAAACCTAAATATAAAAACTGCTACTGTAGACGAACGCTTCAACCTAGAAGAACAAAATTTGGTGAGCCAAGTGGAATCTGTGTACTGATCATTATCAACAAGTATCATCAAGATTGGGTGAAAAAATATTTGCTAGTATTTCGGAAACTCGTTATTTCTTAGAAGCTTGCCAACCCCTCTCAATTAAAGTGCTTTTCCACAGTCTGTGCCTAGGGCTACTTGAAGAGGAAACAAACCATAGAGACAAAACTCAGAACTCCTTTATTTTGTCAAGTTTCAAAGAGCTACCAGAAACCATGTTGGATTTAGAGTTCCAAATTCATCTATCTATATATGAGAGAACAGAGTGAAACCTAAGTATAAAAACTGCTACTGTAGACGAACGCTTCAACCTAGAAGAACACAATTTGGTGAGCCAAGTGGGATCTGTGTTCTTATCATTACCACCAAGTATCATCAAGATTGGGTGAAAAAAATATATGCTGGTATTCGGAAACTCGTTATTCTTAGAAGCTTGGCAACCCTCAAAATGAAAGTGCTTTTCCACAGTCTGTGCCTAGGGCTACTTGAAGAGGAAACAAACCATAGAGACAAATCTGAGAACTCCTTTATTTTGTCAAGTTTCAAAGAGCTACTACAATCCATGTTGGATTTAAGTTAAAATTAATCTATCTATATAGGATAGAAGAGAGAGAATCATAAATATAAAAAAACTGCTAGTGTAGACGAACGCTTCAACCTAGAAGAACAAAATTTGGTGAGCCAAGTGGGATTTGTGTACTGATCATTACCACCAAGTATCATCAAGATTTAAGTGAAAAAATATTTGCTGGTATTTCGGAAACTCGTTATTTCTTAGAAGCTTGGCAACCACTCTCAATGAAAGTGCTTTTCCACAGTCTGTGCCTAGGGCTACTTGAAGAGGAAACAAACCAAAGAGACAAAACTCAGAACTCCTTTATTTTGTCAAAGTTCAAAGAGCTACTTCAAACCATGTTGGATTTAGAGTTCCAAATTCATCTATCTATACATGAGACAACAGAGTGAAACCTAAATAATAAAAACGGCTACTGTAGACGAACGCTTCAACCTAGAAGAACAAAACTTGGTGAGCCAAGTGGGATTTGTGTACTGATCATTACCACCAGTATCATCAAGATTCGGTGTAAAAATATTTGCTGGTGTTTCGGTAACTTGTAATTTCTTAGAAGCTTGGCAACCACTCTCAATGAAAGTGCATTTGCATAGTCTGTGCCTAGGGCTACTTGAAGTGAAAAGAAACCATAGAGACAAAACTGAGAACTCCTTTATTTTGTCAAGTTTCCAAGAGCTACTACAAACCATGTTGGATTTAGAGTTCCAAATTCATCTATCAATATAGGAGAGAACAGAGGGAAACCTAAATATAAAAACTGCTACTGTAGACGAACTCTTCAATCTAGAAGAACAAAATTTGGTGAGCCAAGTGGGATCTGTGTACTGATGATTAGCAACAAGTATCATCAAGATTGGGTGAAAAAATATTTGCTGGTATTTCGGAAACTCGTTATTTCTTAGAAGCTTGGCAACACCTCTCAATGAAAGAGATTTTCCACAGTCTGTGCCTAGGGCTACTTGAAGAGGAAACAAACCATAGAGACAAAACTGAGAACTCCTTTATTTTGTCATGTTTGAAAGAGCTACTACAAACCATGTTGGATTTAAAATTCCAAATTCATCTATCTATATAGGAGAGAACAGAGAGAAACCTAAATATAAAAACTGCTACTGTAGACGAACGCTTCAACCTAGAAGAACAAAATTTGGTGAGCCAAGTGGGACTTGTGTACTGATCATTACCACCAAGTAACATCAAAATTGGGTGAAAAAATATTTGCTGGTATTCGGAAACTCGTAATTTCTTAGATGCTTGGCAACCCCTGTCAATGAAAGTGCTTTCCCACAGTCTGTGCCTAGAGCTATTTGAAAGGAAACAAACCATAGAGACAAAACTGAGAACTCCTTTATATTGTCAAGTTTCAAGGAGCTACTACAAACCCATGTTGGATTTAGAGTTCCAAATCATCTATCTATATAGGAGAGAACAGAGTGAAACCTAAATATAAAAACTGCTACTGTAGACGAACGCTTCAACCTAGAAGAACAAAATTTGGTGAGCCAAGTGGGATTTGTGTACTGATCATGACCACCAAGTATCATCAAGATTGGGTGAAAAAATATTTTCTGGTATTTCAGAAACTCGTTATTTCTTAGAAGCTTGGCAACCCCTCTCAATGAAAGTGCTTTTCCACAGTCTGTGCCTGGGGCTACTTGAAGAGGAAACACACCATAGCGACAAAACTGAGAACTCCTTTATTTTGTCAAGTTTCAAAGAGCTACTACAAACCATGTTGGATTTAGAGTTCCAAATTCATCTTTCTATATAGGAGAGAACAGAGGGAACCCTAAATATAAAAACTGCTACTGTAGACGAACGCTTCAACCTAGAAGAACAAAATTTGGTGAGCCAAGTGGGATTTGTGTACTGATCATTAGCAACAAGTATCATCAAGATTGGGTGAAAAAATATTCGCTGGTATTTCGGAAACTCGTTATTTCTTAGAAGCTTGGCAACCCATCTCAATGAAAGTACTTTCCACAGTCTGTGACTAGGGCTACTTGAAGAGGAAACAAACCATAGGGAAAAAACTGAGAACTCCTTTATTTTGTCAAGTTTCAAAGAGCTACTACAAACCTTGTTGGATTTAGAGTTCCAAATTCATCTTTCTATATAGGAGAGAACAGAGGGAACCCTAAATATAAAAACTGCTACTGTACACGAATGCTTCAACCTAGAAGAACTAAATTTGGTGAGACAAGTGGGATTTGTGTACTGATCATTACCACTATGTATCAACAAGATTGTGTGAAAAAATATTTGCTGGTATTTCGGAAACGCGTTATTTCTTAGAAGCTTGGCAACCCATCTCAATGAAAGTACTTTCCACAGTCTGTGCCTAGGGCTACTTGAAGAGGAAACAATCCATAGAGACAAAACTGAGAACTCCTTTATTTTGTCAAGTTTCAAAGAGCTACTACAAACCATGTTGGATTTAGAGTTAAAAAATTCATCTATCTATATAGGAGAGAACAGAGGGAAACCTAAATATAAAAACTGCTACTGTACACGAACGCTTCAACCTAGAAGAACAAAATTTGGTGAGCCAAGTGGGATTTGTGTACTGATCATTACCACCAAGTATCAACAAGATTGTGTGAAAAAATATTTGCTGGTATTTCGGAAACGCGTTATTTCTTAGAAGCTTGGCAACCTATCTCAATGAAAGTACTTTCCACAGTCTGTGCCTAGGGCTACTTGAAGAGGAAACAATCCATAGAGACAAAACTGAGAACTCCTTTATTTTGTCAAGTTTCAAAGAGCTACTACAAACCATGTTGGATTTAGAGTTCCAAATTCATCTATCTATATAGGTGAGAACAGAGAGAAACCTAAATATAAAAACTGCTACTGTAGACGAACGCTTCAACCTAGAAGAACAAAATTTGGTGAGCCAAGTGGGATTTGTGTACTGATCATTACCACCAAGTATCAACAAGATTGTGTGAAAAAATATTTGCTGGTATTTCGGAAACTCGTTATTTCTTAGAAGCTTGGCAACCCATCTCAATGAAAGTGCTTTTCCACAGTCTGTGCCTAGGGCTACTTGAAGACGAAACAAACCATAGAGAAAAATCTGAGAACTCCTTTGTTTTGTCAAGTTTCAAAGAGCTACTACAAACCATGTTTGATTTAGAGTTCCAAATTCATCTATCTATATATGAGAGAACAGAGTGAAACCTAAATATAAAAACTGCTACTGTAGACGAACGCTTCAACCTAGAAGAACAAAATTTGGTGAGCCAAGTGGGATTTGTGTACTGATCATTACCACCAAGTATCATCAAGATTGGGTGAAAAAATATTTGCTGGTATTTCGGAAACTCGTTATTTCTTAGAAGCTTGGGAACCCCTCTCAATGAAAGTGCTTTTCCACAGTCTGTGCCTGGGGCTACTTGAAGAGGAAACAAACCATAGCGACAAAACTGAGAACTCCTTTATTTTGTCACGTTTCAAAGAGCTACTACAAACCATGTTGGATTTAGAGTTCCAAATTCATCTTTCTATATAGGAGAGAACAGAGGGAAACCTAAATATAAAAACTGCTACTGTAGACGAACGCTTCAACGTAGAAGAACAAAATTTGGTGAGCCAAGTGGGATTTGTGTACTGATCTTTAGCAACAAGTAACATCAAGATTGGGTGAAAAAATATTTGCTGCTATTTCGGAAACTCGAAATTTCTTACAAGTTTGGCAACCCCTCTCAATGAAAGTGCTTTACCACAGTCTGTGCCTAGGGCTACTTGAAGAGGAAACAAACCATAGAGACAAAACTGAGAACTCCTTTATTTTGTCAAGTTTCAAAGAGCTACTACAAACCATGTTGGATTTAGAGTTCCAAATTCATCTATTTATATGGGAGAGAACAGAGGGAAACCTAAATATAAAAACTGCTACTGTAGACGAACGCTTCAACCTAGAAGAACAAAATTTGGGGAGCCAAGTGGGATTTGTGTACTGATCCTTACCACCCAGTATCATCAAGATTGGGTGAAAAAATATTTGCTGGTATTTCGGAAACTCGTTATTTCTTAGAAGCTTGGGAACCCCTCTCAATGAAAGTGCTTTTCCACAGTCTGTGCCTAGGGCTACTTGAAGAGGAAACAAACCATAGAGACAAATCTGAGACCTCCTTTATTTTGTCAAGTTTCAAAGAGCTACTACAAACCATGTTGGATTTAGAGTTCCAAATTTATCTATCTATATAGGAGAGAACAGAGGGAAACCTAAATATAAAAACTGCTACTGTAGACGAACGCTTCAACCTAGAAGAACAAAATTTGGTGAGTCAAGTGGGATTTGTGTACTGATCATTACCACCCAGTATCATCAAGATTGGGTCAAAAAATATTTGCTGGTATTTCGGAAACTCATTATTTCTTAGAAGCTTGGCAACCCCTCTCAATGAAAATGCTTTTCCACAGTCTGTGCCTAGGCCTACTTGAAGAGGAAACAAACCATAGAGACAAATCTGAGACCTCCTTTATTTTGTCAAGTTTCAAAGAGCTACTACAAACCATGTTGGATTTAGAGTTCCAAATTCATCTATCTATATAGGAGAGAACAGAGAGAAACCTGAATATAAAAACTGATACTGTAGACGAACGCTTCAACCTAGAAGAACAAAATTTGGTGAGCCAAGTGGGATTTGTGTACTGATCATTACCACCAAGTATCAACAAGATTGTGTGAAAAAATATTTGCTGGTATTTCGGAAACTCGTTATTTCTTAGAAGCTTGGCAACCCATCTCAATGAAAGTGCTTTTCCACAGTCTGTGCCTATGGCTACTTGAAGAGGAAACAAACCATAGAGAAAAAACTGAGAACTCCTTTATTTTGTCAAGTTTCAAAGAGCTACTACAAACCATGTTGGATTTAGAGTTCCAAATTCATCTATCTATATATGAGAGAACAGAGTGAAACCTAAATATAAAAACTGCTACTGTAGACGAACGCTTTAAACTAGAAGAACAAAATTTGGTGAGCCAAGTGGGATTTGTGTACTGATCATTAGCAACAAGTATCATCAAGATTGGGTGAAAAAATATTCGCTGGTATTTCGGAAACTCGTTATTTCTTAGAAGCTTTCAACCCCTCTCAATGAAAGTGCTTTTCCACAGTATGTGCCTAGGGCTACTTGAAGAGGAAACAAACCATAGAGACAAATCTGAGAACTCCTTTATTTTGTCAGGTTTCAAAGAGCTGCTACAAACCATGTTGGATTTAGAGTTCCAAATTCATCTATCTATATAGGAGAGAACAGAGGGAAACCTAAATATAAAAACTGCTACTGTACACGAACGCTTCAACCTAGAAGAACTAAATTTGGTGAGCCAAGTGGGATTTGTGTACTGATCATTACCACCAAGTATCAACAAGTTTGTGTGAAAAAATATTTGCTGGTATTTCGGAAACGCGTTATTTCTTAGAAGCTTGGCAACCTATCTCAATGAAAGTACTTTCCACAGTCTGTGCCTAGGGCTACTTGAAGAGGAAACAATCCATAGAGACAAAACTGAGAACTTCTTTATTTTGTCAAGTTTCAAAGAGCTACTACAAACCATGTTGGATTTAGAGTTCCAAATTCATCTATCTATATATGAGAGAACAGAGTGAAACCTAATTATAAAAACTGCTACTGTAGACGAACGCTTCAACCATGAAGAACAAAATTTGGTGAGCCAAGTGGGATTTGTGTACTGATCCTTACCACCAAGTATCATCAAGATTGGGTGAAAAAATATTTGCTGGTATTTCGGAAACTCGTTATTTCTTAGAAGCTTGGCAGCCCATCTCAATGAAAGTGCTTTTCCACAGTCTGTGCCTATGGCTACTTGAAGAGGAAACAAACCATAGAGAAAAAACTGAGAACTCCTTTATTTTGTCAAGTTTCAAAGAGCTACTACAAACCATGTTGGATTTAGAGTTCCAAATTCATCTATCTATATATGAGAGAACAGAGTGAAACCTAAATATAAAAACTGCTACTGTAGACGAACGCTTCAACCTAGAAGAACAAAATTTGGTGATCCAAGTGGGATTTGTGTACTGATCATAACCACCCAGTATCATCAAGATTGGGTGAAAAAATATTTGCTGGTATTTCGGAAAATCGTTGTTTCTTAGAAGCTTGGCAACCCCTCTCAATGAAAGTGCTTTTCCACAGTCTGTGCCTAGGGCTACTTGAAGAGGAAACAAACCATAGAGACAAATCTGAGATCTCCTTTATTTTGTCAAGTTTCAAAGAGCTACTACAAACCATGTTGGATTTAGAGTTCCAAATTCATCTATCTATATAGGAGAGAACAGAGAGAAACCTAAATATAAAAACTGCTACTGTAGACGAACGCTTTAAACTAGAAGAACAAAATTTGGTGAGCCAAGTGGGATTTGTGTACTGATCATTAGCAACAAGTATCATCAAGATTGGGTGAAAAAATATTCGCTGGTATTTCGGAAACTCGTTATTTCTTAGAAGCTTGGCAACCCCTCTCAATGAAAGTGCTTTTCCACAGTATGTGCCTAGGGCTACTTGAAGAGGAAACAAACCATAGAGACAAATCTGAGAACTCCTTTATTTTGTCAAGTTTCAAAGAGCTACTACAAACCATGTTGGATTTAGAGTTCCAAATTCATCTATCTATATAGGAGAGAACAGAGGGAAACCTAAATATAAAAACTGCTACTGTACACGAACGCTTCAACCTAGAAGAACTAAATTTGGTGAGCCAGGTGGGATTTGTGTACTGATCATTACCACCAAGTATCAACAAGATTGTGTGAAAAAATATTTGCTGGTATTTCGGAAACGCGTTATTTCTTAGAAGCTTGGCAACCTATCTCAATGAAAGTACTTTCCACAGTCTGTGCCTAGGGCTACTTGAAGAGGAAACAATCCATAGAGACAAAACTGAGAACTTCTTTATTTTGTCAAGTTTCAAAGAGCTACTACAAACCATGTTGGATTTAGAGTTCCAAATTCATCTATCTATATATGAGAGAACAGAGTGAAACCTAATTATAAAAACTGCTACTGTAGACGAACGCTTCAACCTAGAAGAACAAAATTTGGTGAGCCAAGTGGGATTTGTGTACTGATCCTTACCACCAAGTATCATCAAGATTGGGTGAAAAAATATTCGCTGGTATTTCAGAAACTCGTTATTTCTTAGAAGCTTGGCAACCCCTCTCAATGAAAGTGCTTTTCCACAGTCTGTGCCTACGGCTACTTGAAGAGGAAACAAACCATAGAGACAAATCTGAGAACTCCTTTATTTTGTCAAGTTTCAAAGAGCTACTACAAACCATGTTGGATTTAGAGTTCCAAATTCATCTATCTATATAGGAGAGAACAGAGGGAAACCTAAATATAAAAACTGCTACTGTACAAGAACGCTTCAACCTACAAGAACTAAATTTGGTGAGCCAAGTGGGATTTGTGTACTGATCATTACCACCAAGTATCAACAAGATTGTGTGAAAAAATATTTGCTGGTATTTCGGAAACGCGTTATTTCTTAGAAGCTTGGCAACCTATCTCAATGAAAGTACTTTGCACAGTCTGTGCCTAGGGCTACTTGAAGAGGAAACAATCCATAGAGACAAAACTGAGAACTCCTTTATTTTGTCAAGTTTCAAAGAGCTACTACAAACCATGTTGGATTTAGAGTTCCAAATTCATCTATCTATATATGAGAGAACAGAGTGAAACCTAATTATAAAAACTGCCTCTGTAGACGAACGCTTCAACCTAGAAGAACAAAATTTGGTGAGCCAAGTGGGATTTGTGTACTGATCCTTACCACCAAGTATCATCAAGATTGGGTGAAAAAATATTTGCTGGTATTTCGGAAACTCGTTATTTCTTAGAAGCTTGGCAACCCCTCTCAATGAAAGTGCTTTTCCACAGTCTGTGCCTAGGGCTACTTGAAGAGGAAACAAACCATAGAGACAAATCTGAGAACTCCTTTATTTTGTCAAGTTTCAAAGAGCTACTACAAACCATGTTGGATTTAGAGTTACAAATTTATCTATCTATATAGGAGAGAACAGAGGGAAACCTAAATATAAATACTGCTACTGTAGACGAACGCTTCAACCTAGAAGAACAAAATTTGGTGAGCCAAGTGGGATTTGTGTACTGATCATGACCACCAAGTATCATCAAGATTGGGTGAAAAAATATTTGCTGGTATTTCGGAAACTCGTTATTTCTTAGAAGCTTGGCAACCCCTCTCAATGAAAGTGCTTTTCCACAGTCTGTGCCTGGGGCTACTTGAAGAGGAAACAAACCATAGCGACAAACCTGAGAACTCCTTTATTTTGTCAAGTTTCAAAGAGCTACTACAAACCATGTTGGATTTAGAGTTCCAAATTCATCTTTCTATATAGGAGAGAACAGAGGGAAACCTAAATATAAATACTGCTACTGTAGACGAACGCTTCAACCTAGAAGAACAAAATTTGGTGAGCCAAGTGGGATTTGTGTATTGATCTTTAGCAACAAGTAACATCAAGATTTTGTGAAAAAATATTTGCTGCTATTTCGGAAACTCGAAATTTCTTACAAGTTTGGCAACCCCTCTCAATGAAAGTGCTTTACCACAGTCTGTGCCTATGGCTACTTGAAGAGGAAACAAACCATAGAGACAAAACTGAGAACTCCTTTATTTTGTCAAGTTTCAAAGAGCTACTACAAACCATGTTGGATTTAGAGTTCCAAATTCATCTATTTATATGGGAGAGAACAGAGGGAAACCTAAATATAAAAACTGCTACTGTAGACGAACGCTTCAACCTAGAAGAACAAAATTTGGGGAGCCAAGTGGAATTTGTGTACTGATCCTTACCACCAAGTATCATCAAGTTTGGGTGAAAAAATATTTGCTGGTATTTCGGAAACTCGTTATTTCTTAGAAGCTTGGGAACCCCTCTCAATGAAAGTGCTTTTCCACAGTCTGTGCCTAGGGCTACTTGAAGAGGAAACAAACCATAGAGACAAATCTGAGAACTCCTTTATTTTGTCAAGTTTCAAAGAGCTACTACAAACCATGTTGGATTTAAAGTTCCAAATTTATCTATCTATATAGGAGAGAACAGAGGGAAACCTAAATATAAAAACTGCTACTGTAGACGAACGCTTCAACCTAGAAGAACAAAATTTGGTGAGTCAAGTGTTATTTGTGTACTGATCATTACCACCAAGTATCATCAAGATTGGGTGAAAAAATATTTGCTGGTATTTCGGAAACTCATTATTTCTTAGAAGCTTGGCAACCCCTCTCAATGAAAGTGCTTTTCCACAGTCTGTGCCTAGGGCTACTTGAAGAGGAAACAAACCATAGAGGCAAATCTGAGACCTCCTTTATTTTGTCAAGTTTCAAAGAGCTACTACAAACCATGTTGGATTTAGAGTTCCAAATTCATCTATCTATATAGGAGAGAACAGAGAGAAACCTAAATATAAAAACTGATACTGTAGACGAACGCTTCAACCTAGAAGAACAAAATTTGGTGAGCCAAGTGGGATTTGTGTACTGTCATTAGCAACAAGTATCATCAAGATTGGGTGAAAAAATATTCGCTGGTATTTCGGAAACTCGTTATTTCTTAGAAGCTTGGCAACCATTCTCAATGAAAGTGCTTTTCCACAGTCTGTGCCTAGGGCTACTTGAAGAGGAAACAAACCATAGAGACAAATCTGAGAACTCCTTTATTTTGTCAAGTTTCAAAGAGCTACTACAAACCATGTTGGATTTAGAGTTCCAAATTCATCTGTCTATATAGGAGAGAACAGAGGGAAACCTAAATATAAAAACTGCTACTGTAGACGAACGCTTCAATCTAGAAGAACTAAATTTGGTGAGCCAAGTGGGATTTGTGTACTGATCATTACCACCAAGTATCAACAAGATTGTGTGAAAAAATATTTGCTGGTATTTCGGAAACGCGTTATTTCTTAGAGGCTTGGCAACCTATCTCAATGAAAGTAATTTCCACAGTCTGTGCCTAGGGCTACTTGAAGAGGAAACAATCCATAGAGACAAAACTGAGAACCCCTTTATTTTGTCAAGTTTCAAAGAGCTATTACAAACCATGTTGGATTTAGAGTTCCAAATTCATCTATCTATATATGAAAGAACAGAGTGAAACCTAATTATAAAAACTGCTACTGTAGACGAACGCTTCAACCTAGAAGAACAAAATTTGGTGAGCCAAGTGGGATTTGTGTACTGATCATGACCACCAAGTATCATCAAGATTGGGTGAAAAAATATTTGCTGGTATTTCGGAAACTCGTTATTTCTTAGAAGCTCGGCAACCCCTCTCAATGAAAGTGCTTTTCCACAGTCTGTGCCTGGGGCTACTTGAAGAGGAAACAAACCATAGCGACAAAACTGAGAACTCCTTTATTTTGTCAAGTTTCAAAGAGCTACTACAAACCATGTTGGATTTAGAGTTCCAAATTCATCTTTCTATATAGGAGAGAACAGAGGGAAACCTAAATATAAATACTGCTACTGTAGACGAACGCTTCAACCTAGAAGAACAAAATTTGGTGAGCCAAGTGGGATTTGTGTATTGATCTTTAGCAACAAGTAACATCAAGATTTTGTGAAAAAATATTTGCTGCTATTTCGGAAACTCGAAATTTCTTACAAGTTTGGCAACCCCTCTCAATGAAAGTGCTTTACCACAGTCTGTGCCTATGGCTACTTGAAGAGGAAACAAACCATAGAGACAAAACTGAGAACTCCTTTATTTTGTCAAGTTTCAAAGAGCTACTACAAACCATGTTGGATTTAGAGTTCCAAATTCATCTATTTATATGGGAGAGAACAGAGGGAAACCTAAATATAAAAACTGCTACTGTAGACGAACGCTTCAACCTAGAAGAACAAAATTTGGGGAGCCAAGTGGAATTTGTGTACTGATCCTTACCACCAAGTATCATCAAGTTTGGGTGAAAAAATATTTGCTGGTATTTCGGAAACTCGTTATTTCTTAGAAGCTTGGGAACCCCTCTCAATGAAAGTGCTTTTCCACAGTCTGTGCCTAGGGCTACTTGAAGAGGAAACAAACCATAGAGACAAATCTGAGAACTCCTTTATTTTGTCAAGTTTCAAAGAGCTACTACAAACCATGTTGGATTTAAAGTTCCAAATTTATCTATCTATATAGGAGAGAACAGAGGGAAACCTAAATATAAAAACTGCTACTGTAGACGAACGCTTCAACCTAGAAGAACAAAATTTGGTGAGTCAAGTGTTATTTGTGTACTGATCATTACCACCAAGTATCATCAAGATTGGGTGAAAAAATATTTGCTGGTATTTCGGAAACTCATTATTTCTTAGAAGCTTGGCAACCCCTCTCAATGAAAGTGCTTTTCCACAGTCTGTGCCTAGGGCTACTTGAAGAGGAAACAAACCATAGAGGCAAATCTGAGACCTCCTTTATTTTGTCAAGTTTCAAAGAGCTACTACAAACCATGTTGGATTTAGAGTTCCAAATTCATCTATCTATATAGGAGAGAACAGAGAGAAACCTAAATATAAAAACTGATACTGTAGACGAACGCTTCAACCTAGAAGAACAAAATTTGGTGAGCCAAGTGGGATTTGTGTACTGATCATTAGCAACAAGTATCATCAAGATTGGGTGAAAAAATATTCGCTGGTATTTCGGAAACGCGTTATTTCTTAGAAGCTTGGCAACCTATCTCAATGAAAGTAATTTCCACAGTCTGTGCCTAGGGCTACTTGAAGAGGAAACAATCCATAGAGACAAAACTGAGAACCCCTTTATTTTGTCAAGTTTCAAAGAGCTATTACAAACCATGTTGGATTTAGAGTTCCAAATTCATCTATCTATATATGAAAGAACAGAGTGAAACCTAATTATAAAAACTGCTACTGTAGACGAACGCTTCAACCTAGAAGAACAAAATTTGGTGAGCCAAGTGGGATTTGTGTACTGATCATGACCACCAAGTATCATCAAGATTGGGTGAAAAAATATTTGCTGGTATTTCGGAAACTCGTTATTTCTTAGAAGCTTGGGAACCCCTCTCAATGAAAGTGCTTTTCCACAGTCTGTGCCTAGGGCTACTTGAAGAGGAAACAAACCATAGAGACAAATCTGAGAACTCCTTTATTTTGTCAAGTTTCATAGAGCTACTACAAACCATGTTGGATTTAGAGTTCCAAATTCATCTATCTATATAGGAGAGAACAGAGGGAAACCTAAATATAAAAACTGCTACTGTAGACGAACGCTTCAACATAGAAGAACAAAATTTGGTGAGCCAAGTGGGATTTGTGTACTGATCATTACCACCAAGTATCAACAAGATTGTGTGAAAAAATATTTGCTGGCATTTCGGAAACGCGTTATTTCTTAGAAGCTTGGCAACCCATCTCAATGAAAGTGCTTTCCACAGTCTGTGCCTAGGGCTGCTTGAAGAGGAAACAATCCATAGAGAAAAATCTGAGACCTCCTTTATTTTGTCATGTTTCAAAGAGCTACTACAAACCATGTTGGATTTAGAGTTCCAAATTCATCTATCTATATAGAAGAGAACAGAGAGAAACCTAAATATAAAAACTGCTAGTGTAGACGAACGCTTCAACCTAGAAGAAAAAAATTTGGTGAGCCAAGTGGGATTTGTGTACTGATCATTACCACCAAGTATCAACAAGATTGTGTGAAAAAATATTTGCTGGTATTTCGGAAACTCGTTATTTCTTAGAAGCTTGGCAACCCATCTCAATGAAAGTGCTTTTCCACCGTCTGTGCCTGGGGCTACTTGAAGACGAAACAAATCATAGAGAAAAAACTGAGAACTCCTTTATTTTGTCAAGTTTCAAAGAGCTACTACAAACCATGTTGGATTTAGAGTTCCAAATTCATCTATCTATATATGAGAGAACAGAGTGAAACCTAAATATAAAAACTGCTACTGTAGACGAACGCTTCAACCTAGAAGAACAAAATTTGGTGAGCCAAGTGGGATTTGTGTACTGATCATTACCACCAAGTATCATCAAGATTGGGTGAAAAAATATTTGCTGGTATTTCGGAAACTCGTTATTTCTTAGAAGCTTGGGAACCCCTCTCAATGAAAGTGCTTTTCCACAGTCTGTGCCTGGGGCTACTTGAAGAGGAAACAAACCATAGCGACAAAACTTAGAACTCCTTTATTTTGTCAAGTTTCAAAGAGGTACTACAAACCATGTTGGATTTAGAGTTCCAAATTCATCTCTCTATATAGGAGAGAACAGAGGGAAACCTAAATATAAAAACTGCTACTGTAGACGAACGCTTCAACCTAGAAGAACAAAATTTGGTGAGCCAAGTGGGATTTGTGTACTGATCTTTAGCAACAATTAACATCAAGATTGGGTGAAAAAATATTTGCTGCTATTTCGGAAACTCGAAATTTCTTAGAAGTTTGGCAACCCCTCTCATGAAAGTGCTTTACCACAGTCTGTGCCTAGGGCTACTTGAAGAGGAAACAAACCATAGCGACAAAACTGAGAACTCCTTTATTTTGTCAAGTTTCAAAGAGCTACTACAAACCATGTTGGATTTAGAGTTCCAAATTCATCTCTCTATATAGGAGAGAACAGAGGGAAACCTAAATATAAAAACTGCTACTGTAGACGAACGCTTCAACCTAGAAGAACAAAATTTGGTGAGCCAAGTGGGATTTGTGTACTGATCATTACCACCAAGTATCATCAAGGTTTGGTGAAAAAATATTTGCTGGTATTTCGGAAACTAGTTATTTCTTAGAAGCTTGGCAACCCCTCTCAATGAAAGTGCTTTTCCACAGTCTGTGCCTAGGGCTACTTGAAGAGGAAACAATCCATAGAGACAAATCTGAGACCTCCTTCATTTTGTCAAGTTTCAAAGAGCTACTACAAACCATGTTGGATTTAGAGTTCCAAATTCATCTATCTATATAGAAGAGAACAGAGAGAAACCTAAATATAAAAACTGCTACTGTAGACGAACGCTTCAACCTAGAAGAACAAAATTTGGTGAGCCAAGTGGGATTTGTGTACTGATCATTACCACCAAGTATCAACAAGATTGTGTGAAAAAATATTTGCTGGTATTTCGGAAACTCGTTATTTCTTAGAAGCTTGGCAACCCATCTCAATGAAAGTGCTTTTCCACAGTCTATGCCTGGGGCTACTTGAAGACGAAACAACCATAGAGAAAAAACTGAGAACTCCTTTATTTTGTCAAGTTTCAAAGAGCTACTACAAACCATGTTGGATTTAGAGTTCCAAATTCATCTATCTATATATGAGAGAACAGAGTGAAACCTAAATATAAAAACTGCTACTGAAGACGAACGCTTCAACCTAGAAGAACAAAATTTGGTGAGCCAAGTGGGATTTGTGTACTGATCATTACCACCAAGTATCATCAAGATTGGGTGAAAAAATATTTGCTGGTATTTCGGAAACTCGTTATTTCTTAGAAGTTTGGCAACCCCTCTCAATGAAAGTGCTTTACCACAGTCTGTGCCTAGGGCTACTTGAAGAGGAAACAAACCATAGAGACAAAACTGAGAACTCCTTTATTTTGTCAAGTTTCAAAGAGCTACTACAAACCATGTTGGATTTAGAGTTCCAAAACATCTATTTATATGGGAGAGAACAGAGGGAAACCTAAATATAAAAACTGCTACTGTAGACGAACGCTTCAACCTAGAAGAACAAAATTTGGGGAGCCAAGTGGGATTTGTGTACTGATCCTTACCACCAAGTATCATCAAGATTGTGTCAAAAAATATTTGCTGGTATTTCGGAAACTCGTTATTTCTTAGAAGCTTGGCAACCCATCTCAATGAAAGTGCTTTTCCACAGTCTGTGCCTAGGGCTACTTGAAGAGGAAACAAACCATAAAGACAAAACTAAGAACTCCTTTATTTTGTCAAGTTTCAAAGAGCTACTACAAACCATGTTGGATTTAGAGTTCCAAATTCATCTATCTATATAGGAGAGAACAGAGGGAAACCTAAATATAAAAACTGCTACTGTAGACGAACGCTTCAACGTAGAAGAACAAAATTTGGAGAGCCAAGTGGGATTTGTGTACTGATCATTACCACCAAGTATCAACAAGATTGTGTGAAAAAATATTTGCTGGTATTTCGGAAACTCGTTATTTCTTAGAAGCTTGGCAACCCATCTCAATGAAAGTGCTTTTCCACAGTCTGTGCCTAGGGCTACTTGAAGAGGAAACAAACCATAGAGAAAAAACTGAGAACTCCTTTATTTTGTAAAGTTTCAAAGAGCTACTACAAACCATGTTGGATTTAGAGTTCCAAATTCATCTTTCTATATAGGAGAGAACAGAGGGAAACCTAAATATAAAAACTGCTACTGTAGACGAACGCTTCAACCTAGAAGAACAAAATTTGGTGAGCCAAGTGGGATTTGTGTACTGATCTTTAGCAACAAGTATCATCAAGATTGGGTGAAAAAATATTTTCTGCTATTTCGGAAACTCGAAATTTTTAGAAGTTTGGCAACCCCTGTCAATGAAAGTGCTTTACCACAGTCTGTGCCCAGGGCTACTTGAAGAGGAAACAAACCATAGAGACAAAACTGAGAACTCCTTTATTTTGTCAAGTTTCAAAGAGCTACTACAAACCATGTTGGATTTAGAGTTCCAAATTCATCTATTTATATGGGAGAGAACAGAGGGAAACCTAAATATAAAAACTGCTACTGTAGACGAACGCTTCAACCTAGAAGAACAAAATTTGGGGAGCCAAGTAGGATTTGTGTACTGATCATTACCACCAAGTATCATCAAGATTGTGTGAAAAAATATTTGCTGGTATTTCGGAAACTCGTTATTTCTTAGAAGCTTGGCAACCCATCTCAATGAAAGTGCTTTTCCACAGTCTGTGCCTAGGGCTACTTGAAAAGGAAACAAACCATAGAGACAAAATTGAGAACTCCTTTATTTTGTCAAGTTTCAAAGAGCTACTACAAACCATGTTGGATTTAGAGTTCCAGATTCAGCTATCTATATAGGAGAGAACAGAGGGAAACCTAAATATAAAAACTGCTACTGTAGACGAACGCTTCAACCTAGAAGAACAAAATTTGGTGAGCCAAGTGGGATTTGTGTACTGATCATTACCACCAAGCATCATCAAGATTGGGTGAAAAAATATTTGCTGGTATTTCGGAAACTCGTTATTTCTTAGAAGCTAGGGAACCCCTCTCAATGAAAGTGCTTTTCCACAGTCTGTGCCTAGGGCTACTTGAAGAGGAAACAAACCATAGAGACAAATCTGAGAACTCCTTTATTTTGTCAAGTTTCAAAGAGCTACTACAAACCATGTTGGATTTAGATTTCCAAATTCATCTATCTATATAGGAGAGAACAGAGGGAAACCTAAATATAAAAACTGCTACTGTACACGAACGCTTCAACCTAAAAGAACTAAATTTGGTGAGCCAAGTGGGATTTGTGTACTGATCATTACCACCAATTATCAACAAGATTGTGTGAAAAAATATTTGCTGGCATTTCGGAAACGCGTTATTTCTTAGAAGCTTGGCAACCCATCTCAATGAAAGTGCTTTCCACAGTCTGTGCCTAGGGCTACTTGAAGAGGAAACAATCCATAGAGACAAATCTGAGACCTCTTTATTTTGTCAAGTTTCAAAGAGCTACTACAAACCATGTTGGATTTAGAGTTCCAAATTCATCTCTCTATATAGGAGAGAACAGAGGGAAACCTAAATATAAAAACTGCTACTGTAGACGAACGCTTCAACCTAGAAGAACAAAATTTGGTGAGCCAAGTGGGATTTGTGTACTGATCTTTAGCAACAATTAACATCAAGATTGGGTGAAAAAATATTTGCTGCTATTTCGAAAACTCGAAATTTCTTAGAAGTTTGGCAACCCCTCTCAATGAAAGTGCTTTACCACAGTCTGTGCCTAGGGCTACTTGAAGAGGAAACAAACCATAGAGACAAAACTGAGAACTCCTTTATTTTTTCAAGTTTCAAAGAGCTACTACAAACCATGTTGGATTTAGAGTTCCAAAACATCTATTTATATGGGAGAGAACAGAGGGAAACCTAAATATAAAAACTGCTACTGTAGACGAACGCTTCAACCTAGAAGAACAAAATTTGGGGAGCCAAGTGGGATTTGTGTACTGATCCTTACCACCAAGTATCATCAAGATTGTGTCAAAAAATATTTGCTGGTATTTCGGAAACTCGTTATTTCTTAGAAGCTTGGCAACCCATCTCAATGAAAGTGCTTTTCCACAGTCTGTGCCTAGGGCTACTTGAAGAGGAAACAAACCATAAAGACAAAACTAAGAACTCCTTTATTTTGTGAAGTTTCAAAGAGCTACTACAAACCATGTTGGATTTAGAGTTCCAAATTCATCTATCTATATAGGAGAGATCAGAGGGAAACCTAAATATAAAAACTGCTACTGTAGACGAACGCTTCAACCTAGAAGAACAAAATTTGGTGAGCCAAGTGGGATTTGTGTACTGATCATTACCACCAAGTATCATCAAGATTGGGTGAAAAAATATTTGCTGGTATTTCGGAAACTCGTTATTTCTTAGAAGCTTGGCAACCCCTCTCAATGAAAGTGCTTTTCCACAGTCTGTGCCTAGGGCTACTTGAAGATCAAACAAACCATAGAGACAAATCTGAGACCTCTTTATTTTGTCAAGTTTCAAAGAGCTACTACAAACCATGTTGGATTTAGAGTTCCAAATTCATCTATCTATATAGGAGAGAACAGAGAGAAACCTAAATATAAAAACTGCTACTGTAGACGAACGCTTCAACCTAGAAGAACAAAATTTGGTGAGCCAAGTGGGATTTGTGTACTGATCATTACCACCAAGTATCAACAAGATTGTGTGAAAAAATATTTGCTGGTATTTCGGAAACTCGTTATTTCTTAGAAGCTTGGCAACCCATCTCAATGAAAGTGCTTTTCCACAGTCTGTGCCTAGGGCTACTTGAAGAGGAAACAAACCATAGAGAAAAAAATGAGAACTCCTTTATTTTGTCAAGTTTCAAAGAGCTACTACAAACCATGTTGGATTTAGAGTTCCAAATTCATCTTTCTATATAGGAGAGAACAGAGGGAAACGTAAATATAAAAACTGCTACTGTAGACGAACGCTTCAACCTAGAAGAACAAAATTTGGTGAGCCAAGTGGGATTTGTGTACTGATCTTTAGCAACAAGTATCATCAAGATAGGGTGAAAAAATATTTTCTGCTATTTCGGAAACTCGAAATTTTTAGAAGTTTGGCAACCCCTGTCAATGAAAGTGCTTTACCACAGTCTGTGCCTAGGGCTACTTGAAGAGGAAACAAACCATAGAGACAAAACTGAGAACTCCTTTATTTTGTCAAGTTTCAAAGAGCTACTACAAACCATGTTGGATTTAGAGTTCCAAATTCATCTATTTATATGGGAGAGAACAGAGGGAAACCTAAATATAAAAACTGCTACTGTAGACGAACGCTTCAACCTAGAAGAACAAAATTTGGGGAGCCAAGTAGGATTTGTGTACTGATCATTACCACCAAGTATCATCAAGATTGTGTGAAAAAATATTTGCTGGTATTTCGGAAACTCGTTATTTCTTAGAAGCTTGGCAACCCATCTCAATGAAAGTGCTTTTCCACAGTCTGTGCCTAGGGCTACTTGAAGAGGAAACAAACCATAGAGACAAAATTGAGAACTCCTTTATTTTGTCAAGTTTCAAAGAGCTACTACAAACCATGTTGGATTTAGAGTTCCAAATTCAGCTATCTATATAGGAGAGAACAGAGGGAAACCTAAATATAAAAACTGCAACTGTAGACGAACGCTTCAACCTAGAAGAACAAAATTTGGTGAGCCAAGTGGGATTTGTGTACTGATCATTACCACCAAGCATCATCAAGATTGGGTGAAAAAATATTTGCTGGTATTTCGGAAACTCGTTATTTCTTAGAAGCTAGGGAACCCCTCTCAATGAAAGTGCTTTTCCACAGTCTGTGCCTAGGGCTACTTTAAGAGGAAACAAACCATAGAGACAAATCTGAGAACTCCTTTATTTTGTCAAGTTTCAAAGAGCTACTACAAACCATGTTGGATTTAGAGTTCCAAATTCATCTATCTATATAGGAGAGAACAGAGGGAAACCTAAATATAAAAACTGCTACTGTACACGAACGCTTCAACCTAAGAGAACTAAATTTGGTGAGCCAAGTGGGATTTGTGTACTGATCATTACCACCAATTATCAACAAGATTGTGTGAAAAAATATTTGCTGGCATTTCGGAAACGCGTTATTTCTTAGAAGCTTGGCAACCCATCTCAATGAATGTGCTTTCCACAGTCTGTGCCTAGGGCTACTTGAAGAGGAAACAATCCATAGAGACAAACCTGAGACCTCTTTATTTTGTCAAGTTTCAAAGAGCTACTACAAACCATGTTGGATTTAGAGTTCCATATTCATCTATCTATATAGGAGAGAACAGAGAGAAACCTAAATATAAAAACTGCTACTGTAGACGAACGCTTCAACCTAGAAGAACAAAATTTGGAGAGCCAAGTGGGATTTGTGTACTGATCTTTAGCAACAAGTAACATCAAGATTGGGTGAAAAAATATTTGCTGCTATTTCGGAAACTCGAAATTTCTTAGAAGTTTGGCAACCCCTCTCAATGAAAGTGCTTTACCACAGTCTGTGCCTAGGGCTACTTGAAGAGGAAACAATCCATAGAGACAAAACTGAGAACTCCTTTATTTTGTCAAGTTTCAAAGAGCTACTACAAACCATGTTGGATTTAGAGTTCCAAAAATTCTATTTATATGGGAGAGAACAGAGGGAAACCTAAATATAAAAACTGCTACTGTAGACGAACGCTTCAACCTAGAAGAACAAAATTTGGGGAGCCAAGTGGGATTTGTGTACTGATCTTTACCACCAAGTATCATCAAGATTGTGTGAAAAAATATTTGCTGGTATTTCGGAAACTCGTTATTTCTTAGAAGCTTGGAAACCCATCTCAATGAAAGTGCTTTTCCACAGTCTGTGCCTTGGGCTACTTTAAGAGGAAACAACCCATAGAGACAAAACTGAGAACTCCTTTATTTTGTCAAGTTTCACAGAGCTACTACAAACCATGTTGGATTTAGAGTTCCAAATTCATCTATCTATATAGGAGAGAACAGAGGGAAACCTAAATATAAAAACTGCTACTGTAGACGAACGCTTCAACCTAGAAGAACAAAATTTGGTGAGCCAAGTGGGATTTGTGTACTGATCATTACCACCAAGTATCATCAAGATTGGGTGAAAAAATATTTGCTGGTATTTCGGAAACTCGTTATTTCTTAGAAGCTTGGCAACCCCTCTCAATGAAAGTGCTTTTCCACAGTCTGTGCCTAGGGCTACTTGAAGAGGAAACAAACCATAGAGACAAATCTGAGAACTCCTTCATTTTGTCAAGTTTCAAAGAGCTACTACAAACCATGTTGGATTTAGAGTTCCAAATTCATCTATCTATATAGGAGAGAACAGAGGGAAACCTAAATATAAAAACTGCTACTGTACACGAACGCTTCAACCTAGAAGAACTAAATTTGGTGAGCCAAGTGGGATTTGTGTACTGATCATTACCACCAAGTATCATCAAGATTGGGTGAAAAAATATTTGCTGGTATTTCGGAAACTCGTTATTTCTTAGAAGCTTGGCAACCCCTCTCAATGAAAGTGCTTTTCCACAGTCTGTGCCTAGGGCTACTTGAAGAGGAAACAAACCATAGAGACAAATCTGAGACCTCCTTTATTTTGTCAAGTTTCAAAGAGCTACTACAAACCATGTTGGATTAAGAGTTCCAAATTCATCTATCTATATAGGAGAGAACAGAGAGAAACCTAAATATAAGAACTGCTACTGTAGACGAACGCTTCAACCTAGAAGAACAAAATTTGGAGAGCCAAGTGGGATTTGTGTACTGATCATTACCACCAAGTATCAACAAGATTGTGTGAAAAAATATTTGCTGGTATTTCGGAAACTCGTTATTTCTTAGAAGCTTGGCAACCCATCTCAATGAAAGTGCTTTTCCACAGTCTGTGCCTAGGGCTACTTGAAGAGGAAACAAACCATAGATAAAAAATTGAGAACTCCTTTATTTTGTCAAGTTTCAAAGAGCTACTACAAACCATGTTGGATTTAGAGTTCCAAATTCATCTATCTATATATGAGAGAACAGAGTGAAACCTAAATATAAAAACTGCTACTGTAGACGAACGCTTCAACCTAGAAGAACAAAATTTGGTGAGCCAAGTGGGATTTGTGTACTGATCATTACCACCAAGTATCATCAAGATTGGGTGAAAAAATTTTTGCTTTTTTTTCAGAAACTCGTTATTTCTTAGAAGCTTGGGAACCCCTCTCAATGAAAGTGCTTTTCCACAGTCTGTGCCTAGGGCTACTTGAAGAGGAAACAAACCATAGAGACAAAACTGAGAACTCCTTTATTTTGTCAAGTTTCAAAGAGCTACTACAAACCATGTTAGATTTAGAGTTCCAAATTCATCTATTTATATGGGAGAGAACAGAGGGAAACCTAAATATAAAAACTGCTACTGTAGACGAACGCTTCAACCTAGAAGAACAAAATTTGGGGAGCCAAGTGGGATTTGTGTACTGATCATTACCACCAAGTACCATCAAGATTGTGTGAAAAAATATTTGCTGGTATTTCGGAAACTCGTTATTTCTTAGAAGCTTGGCAACCCATCGCAATGAAAGTGCTTTTCCACAGTCTGTGCCTAGGGCTACTTGAAGAGGAAACAAACCATAGAGACAAAACTGAGAACTCCTTTATTTTGTCAAGTTTCAAAGAGCTACTACAAACCATGTTGGATTTAGAGTTCCAAATTCAGCTATCTATATAGGAGAGAACAGAGGGAAACCTAAATATAAAAACTGCTACTGTAGACGAACGCTTCAACCCAGAAGAACAAAATTTGGTGAGCCAAGTGGGATTTGTGTACTGATTATTACCACCAAGCATCGTCAAGATTTGGTGAAAAAATATTTGCTGGTATTTCGGAAACTAGTTATTTCTTAGAAGCTTGGCAACCCCTCTCAATGAAAGTGCTTTTCCACAGTCTGTGCCTAGGGCTACTTGAAGAGGAAACAAACCATAGAGACAAATCTGAGAACTCCTTCATTTTGTCAAGTTTCAAAGAGCTACTACAAACCATGTTGGATTAAGAGTTCCAAATTCATCTATCTATATAGGAGAGAACAGAGAGAAACCTAAATATAAAAACTGCTACTGTACACGAACGCTTCAACGTAGAAGAACTAAATTTCTTGAGCCAAGTGGGATTTGTGTACTGATCATTACCACCAAGTATCAACAAGATTGTGTGAAAAAATATTGGCTGGTATTTCGGAAACGCATTATTTCTTAGAACCTTGCCAACCCATCTCAATGAAAGTGCTTTCCACAGTCTGTGCCTAGGGCTACTTGAAGAGGAAACAAACCATAGAGACAAAACTGAGAACTCCTTTATTTTGTCAAGTTTCAAAGAGCTACTACAAACCATGTTGGATTTAGAGTTCCAAATTGATCTATCTATATATGAGAGAAAAGAGTGAAACCTAAATATAAAAACTGCTACTGTAGACGAACGCTTCAACCTAGAAGAACAAAATTTGGTGAGCCAAGTGGGATTTGTGTACTGATAATGACCACCAAGTATTATCAAAATTGGGTGAAAAAATATTTGCTGGTAATTCGGAAACTCGTTATTTCTTAGAAGCTTGGGAACCCCTCTCAATGAAAGTGCTTTTCCACAGTCTGTGCCTAGGGCTACTTGAAGAGGAAACAAACCATAGAGAAAAATCTGAGAACTTCTTTATTTTGTCAAGTTTCAAAGAGCTACTACAAACCATGTTGGATTTAGAGTTTCAAATTCATCTATCTATATAGGAGAGAACAGAGAGAAACCTAAATATAAAAACTGCTACTTAGACGAACGCTTCAACCTTGAAGACAAAAATTTGGTGAGCCACGTGGGATTTGTATAGTGATCATTACCACCAAGTATCATCAAGATTGGGTGAAAAAATATTTGCTGGTATTTCGGAAACTCGTTATTTCTTAGAAGTTTGGCAACCCATCTCAATGAAAGTGCTTTCCACAGTCTGTGCCTAGGGCTACTTGAAGAGGAAACAAACCATAGAGACAAAACTGAGAACTCCTTTATTTTGTCAAGTTTCAAAGAGCTACTACAAACCATGTTGGATTTAGAGTTCCAAATTCATCTATCTATATAGCAGAGAACAGAGGGAAACCTAAATATAAAAACTGCTACTGTAGACGAACGCTTCAACCTAGAAGAACAAAATTTGGTGAGCCAAGTGGGATGAGTACTGATCATTACCACCAAGTATCATCAAGATTGGGTGAAAAAATATTTGCTGGTATTTCGGAAACTCGTTATTTCTTAGAAGCTTGGCAACCCCTCTCAATGAAAGTGCTTTTCCACAGTCTGTGCCTAGGGCTACTTGAAGAGGAAACAAACCATAGAGACAAATCTGAGACCTCCTTTATTTTGTCAAGTTTCAAAGAGCTACTACAAACCATGTTGGATTTAGAGTTCCAAATTCATCTATCTATATAGGAGAGAACAGAGAGAAACCTAAATATATAAACTGCTACTGTAGACGAACGCTTCAACCTAGAAGAACAAAATTTGGTGAGCCAAGTGGGATTTGTGTACTGATCATTACCACCAAGTATCAAGAAGATTGTGTGAAAAAATATTTGCTGGTATTTCGGAAACTCGTTATTTCTTAGAAGCTTGGCAACACATCTCAATGAAAGTGCTTTTCAACAGTCTGTGCCTAGGCTACTTGCAGAGGAAACAAACCATAGAGACAAAAGTGAGAACTCCTTTATATTGTCAAGTTTCAAAGAGCTACTACAAACCATGTTGGATTTAGAGTTCCAAATTCATCTATCTATATATGAGAGAACAGAGTGAAACCTAAATATAAAAACTGCTACTGTAGACGAACGCTTCAACCTAGAAGAACAAAATTTGGTGAGCCAAGTGGGATTTGTGTACTGATCATTACCACCAAGTATCATCAAGATTGGGTGAAAAAATATTTGCTGGTATTTCGGAAACTCGTTATTTCTTAGAAGCTTGGGAACCCCTCTCAATGAAAGTGCTTTTCCACAGTCTGTGCCTGGGGCTACTTGAAGAGGAAACAAACCATAGAGACAAAACTGAGAACTCCTTTATTTTGTCAAGTTTCAAAGAGCTACTACAAACCATGTTGGATTTAGAGTTCCAAATTCATCTTTCTATATAGGAGAGAACAGAGGGAACCCTAAATATAAAAACTGCTACTGTAGACGAACGCTTCAACCTAGAAGAACAAAATTTGGTGAGCCAAGTGGGATTTGTGTACTGATCATTAGCAACAAGTATCATCAAGATTGGGTGAAAAAATATTCGCTGGTATTTCGGAAACTCGTTATTTCTTAGAAGCTTGGCAACCCCTCTCAATGAAAGTGCTTTTCCACAGTCTGTGCCTAGGGCTACTTGAAGAGGAAACAAACCATAGAGACAAATCTGAGAACTCCTTTATTTTGTCAATTTTCAAAGAGCTACTACAAACCATGTTGGATGTAGAGTTCCAAATTCATCTATCTATAATAGGAGAGAACAGAGGGAAATCTAAATATAAAAACTGCTACTGTACACTAACGCTTCAACCTAGAAGAACTAAATTTGGTGAGCCAAGTGGGATTTGTGTACTGATCATTACCACCAAGTATCAAAAAATTGTGTGAAAAATATATTTGCTGGTATTTCGGAAACGCGTTATTTCTTAGAAGCTTGGCAACCCATCTCAATGAAAGTACTTTCCACAGTCTGTGCCTAGGGCTACTTGAAGAGGAAACAATCCATAGAGACAAAACTGAGAACTCCTTTATTTTGTCAAGTTTCAAAGAGCTACTACAAACCATGTTGGATTTAGAGTTCCAAATTCATCTATCTATATATGAGAGAACAGAGTGAAACCTAAATATAAAAACTGCTACTGTAGACGACCGCTTCAACCTAGAAGAACAAAATTTGGTGAGCCAAGTGGGATTTGTGTACTGACCATTACCACCAAGTATCATCAAGATTGGGTGAAAAAATATTTGCTGGTATTTCGGAAACTCGTTATTTCTTAGAAGCTTGGGGAACCCCTCTCAATGAAAGTGCTTTTCCACAGTCTGTGCCTGGGGCAACTTGAAGAGGAAACAAACCATAGCGACAAAACTGAGAACTCCTTTATTTTGTCAAGTTTCAAAGAGCTACTACAAACCATGTTGGATTAGAGTTCCAAATTCATCTTTCTATATAGGAGAGAACAGAGGGAAACCTAAATATAAAAACTGCTACTGTAGACGAACGCTTCAACCTAGAAAGAACAAAATTTGGGGAACCAAGTGGGATTTGTGTACTGATCCTTACCACCAAGCATCATCAAGATTGTGTGAAAAAATATTTGCTGGTATTTCGGAAACTCGTTATTTCTTAGAAGCTTGGCAACCCATCTCAATGAAAGTGCTTTTCCACAGTCTGTGCCTAGGGCTACTTGAAGAGGAAAACAAACCGTAGAGACAAAACTGAGAACTCCTTTATTTTGTCAAGTTTCAAAGAGCTACTACAAACCATGTTGGATTTAGAGTTCCAAATTCATTTATCTATATAGGAGAGAACAGAGGGAAACCTAAATATAAAAACTGCTACTGTAGACGAACGCTTCAACCTAGAAGAACAAAATTTGGTGAGCCAAGTGGGATTTGTGTACTGATCATTACCACAAAGTATCATCAAGGTTTGGTGAAAAAATATTTGCTGGTATTTCGGAAACTAGTTATTTCTTAGAAGCTTGGCAACCCCTCTCAATGAAAGTGCTTTTTCACAGTCTGTGCCTAGGGCTACTTGAAGAGGAAACAATCCATAGAGACAAATCTGAGAACTCCTTCATTTTGTCAAGTTTCAAAGAGCTACTACAAACCATGTTGGATTTAGAGTTCCAAATTCATCTTTTTATATAGGAGAGAACACAGGGAATCCTAATATAAAAACTGCTACTGTACACGAACGCTTCAACCTAGAAGAACTAAATTTGGTGAGCCAAGTGGGATTTGTGTACTGATCATTACCACCAAGTATCAACAAGATTGTGTGAAAAATATTTGCTGGTATTTCGGAAACGCGTTGTTTCTTAGAAGCTTGGCAACCCATCTCAATGAAAGTGCTTTCCACAGTCTGTGCCTAGGGCTACTTGAAGAGGAAACAATCCATAGAGAGAAACCTGAGAACTGCTTTGTTTTGTCAAGTTTCAAAGAGCTATTACAAACCTTGTTGGATTTAGAGTTCCAAATTCATCTATCTATATAGGAGAGAACAGAGGAAAACCTACATATAAAAACTGCAACTGTAGACGAACGCTTCAACCTAGAAGAACAAAATTTGGTGAGCCAAGTGAGATTTGTGTACTGATCATTACCACCAAGTATCATCAAGATTGGGTGAAAAAATATTTGCTGGTATTTCGGAAACTCGTTATTTCTTAGAAGCTTGGCAACTCCTCTCAATGAAAGTGCTTTTCCACAGTCTGTGCCTAGGGCTACTTGAAGAGGAAACAAACCATAGAGACAAATCTGAGACCTGCTATATTTTGTCAAGTTTCAAAAGAGCTACTACAAACCATGTTGGATTTAGAGTTCCAAATTCATCTATCTATATAGGAGAGAACACAGAGAAACCTAAATATAAAAACTGCTACTGTAGACGAACGCTTCAACCTAGAAGAACAAAATTTGAGAGCCAAGTGGGATTTGTGTACTGATCATTACCACCAAGTATCAACAAGATTGTGTGAAAAAATATTTGCTGGTATTTCGGAAACTCGTTATTTCTTAGACGCTAGGCAACCCATCTCAATGAAAGTACTTTCCAAAGTCTGTGCCTAGGGCTACTTGAAGAGGAAACAATCCATAGAGACAAAACTGAGAACTCCTTTATTTTGTCAAGTTTCAAAGAGCTACTACAAACCATGTTGGATTTAGAGTTCCAAATTCATCTATCTATATATGAGAGAACAGAGTGAAACCTAAATATAAAAACTGCTACTGTAGACGAACGCTTCAACCTAGAAGAACAAAATTTGGTGAGCCAAGTGGGATTTGTGTACTGATCATGACCACCAAGTATCATCAAGATTGGGTGAAAAAATATTTGCTGGTATTTCGGAAACTCGTTATTTCTTAGAAGCTTGGCAACCCCTCTCAATGAAAGTGCTTTTCCACAGTCTGTGCCTAGGGCTACTTGAAGAGGAAACAAACCATACAGACAAATCTGAGAACTCCTTTATTTTGTCAAGTTTCAAAGAGCTACTACAAAGCATGTTGGATTTAGAGTTCCAAATTCATCTATCTATATAGGAGAGAACAGAGGGAAACCTAAATATAAAAACTGCTACTGTACACGAACGCTTCAACGTAGAAGAACTAAAATTTGGTGAGCCAAGTGGGATTTGTGTACTGATCATTACCACCAAGTATCAACAGATTGTGTGAAAAAATATTTGCTGGTATTTCGGAAACGCGTTGTTTCTTAGAAGCTTGGCAACCCATCTCAATGAAAGTGCTTTCCACAGTCTGTGCCTAGGGCTACTTGAAGAGGAAACAATCCATAGAGAGAAACCTGAGAACTGCTTTGTTTTGTCAAGTTTCAAAGAGCTATTACAAACCATGTTTGGATTTAGAGTTCCAAATTCATCTATCTATATAGGAGAGAACAGAGGAAAACCTACATATAAAAACTGCAACTGTAGACGAACGCTTCAACTAGAAGAACAAAATTTGGTGAGCCAAGTGAGATTTGTGTACTGATCATTACCACCAAGTATCATCAAGATTGGGTGAAAAATATTTGCTGGTATTTCGGAAACTCGTTATTTCTTAGAAGCTTGGCAACTCCTCTCAATGAAAGTGCTTTTCCACAGTCTGTGCCTAGGGCTACTTGAAGAGGAAACAAACCATAGAGACAAATCTGAGACCTGCTATATTTTGTCCAGTTTCAAAGAGCTACTACAAACCATGTTGGATTTAGAGTTCCAAATTCATCTATCTATATAGGAGAGAACACAGAGAAACCTAAATATAAAAACTGCTACTGTAGACGAACGCTTCAACCTAGAAGAACAAAATTTGGAGAGCCAAGTGGGATTTGTGTACTGATCATTACCACCAAGTATCAACAAGATTGTGTGAAAAAATATTTGCTGGTATTTCGGAAACTCGTTATTTCTTAGACGCTAGGCAACCCATCTCAATGAAAGTACTTTCCAAAGTCTGTGCCTAGGGCTACTTGAAGAGGAAACAATCCATAGAGACAAAACTGAGAACTCCTTTATTTTGTCAAGTTTCAAAGAGCTACTACAAACCATGTTGGATTTAGAGTTCCAAATTCATCTATCTATATATGAGAGAACAGAGTGAAACCTAAATATAAAAACTGCTACTGTAGACGAACGCTTCAACCTAGAAGAACAAAATTTGGTGAGCCAAGTGGGATTTGTGTACTGATCATGACCACCAAGTATCATCAAGATTGGGTTAAAAAATATTTGCTGGTATTTCGGAAACTCGTTATTTCTTAGAAGCTTGGCAACCCCTCTCAATGAAAGTGCTTTTCCACAGTCTGTGCCTAGGGCTACTTGAAGAGGAAACAAACCATACAGACAAATCTGAGAACTCCTTTATTTTGTCAAGTTTCAAAGAGCTACTACAAAGCATGTTGGATTTAGAGTTCCAAATTCATCTATCTATATAGGAGAGAACAGAGGGAAACCTAAATATAAAAACTGCTACTGTACACGAACGCTTCAACGTAGAAGAACTAAATTTGGTGAGCCAAGTGGGATTTGTGTACTGATCATTACCACCAAGTATCAACAAGATTGTGTGAAAAAATATTTGCTGGTATTTCGGAAACGCGTTGTTTCTTAGAAGCTTGGCAACCCATCTCAATGAAAGTGCTTTCCACAGTCTGTGCCTAGGCTACTTGAAGAGGAAACAATCCATAGAGAGAAACCTGAGAACTGCTTTGTTTTGTCAAGTTTCCAAAGAGCTATTACAAACCATGTTGGATTTAGAGTTCCAAATTCATCTATCTATATAGGAGAGAACAGAGGAAAACCTAAATATAAAAACTGCAACTGTAGACGAACGCTTCAAACTAGAAGAACAAAATTTGGTGAGCCAAGTGAGATTTGTGTACTGATCATTACCACCAAGTATCATCAAGATTGGGTGAAAAAATATTTGCTGGTATTTTCGGAAACTCGTTATTTCTTAGGAAGCTTGGCAACTCCTCTCAATGAAAGTGCTTTTCCACAGTCTGTGCCTAGGGCTACTTGAAGAGGAAACAAACCATAGAGACAAATCTGAGACCTGCTATATTTTGTCAAGTTTCAAAGAGCTACTACAAACCATGTTGGATTTAGAGTTCCAAATTCATCTATCTATATAGGAGAGAACACAGAGAAACCTAAATATAAAAACTGCTACTGTAGACGAACGCTTCAACCTAGAAGAACAAAATTTGGAGAGCCAAGTGGGATTTGTGTACTGATCATTACCACCAAGTATCAACAAGATTGTGTGAAAAAATATTTGCTGGTATTTCGGAAACTCGTTATTTCTTAGACGCTAGGCAACCCATCTCAATGAAAGTACTTTCCAAAGTCTGTGCCTAGGGCTACTTGAAGAGGAAACAATCCATAGAGACAAAACTGAGAACTCCTTTATTTTGTCAAGTTTCAAAGAGCTACTACAAACCATGTTGGATTTAGAGTTCCAAATTCATCTATCTATATATGAGAGAACAGAGTGAAACCTAAATATAAAAACTGCTACTGTAGACGAACGCTTCAACCTAGAAGAACAAAAATTTGGTGAGCCAAGTGGGATTTGTGTACTGATCATGACCACCAAGTATCATCAAGATTGGGTGAAAAAATATTTGCTGGTATTTCGGAAACTCGTTATTTCTTAGAAGCTTGGCAACCCCTCTCAATGAAAGTGCTTTTCCACAGTCTGTGCCTAGGGCTACTTGAAGAGGAAACAAACCATACAGACAAATCTGAGAACTCCTTTATTTTGTCAAGTTTCAAAGAGCTACTACAAAGCATGTTGGATTTAGAGTTCCAAATTCATCTATCTATATAGGAGAGAACAGAGGGAAACCTAAATATAAAAACTGCTACTGTACACGAACGCTTCAACGTAGAAGAACTAAATTTGGTGAGCCAAGTGGGATTTGTGTACTGATCATTACCACCAAGTATCAACAAGATTGTGTGAAAAAATATTTGCTGGTATTTCGGAAACGCGTTGTTTCTTAGAAGCTTGGCAACCCATCTCAATGAAAGTGCTTTACCACAGTCTGTGCCTAGGGCTACTTGAAGAGGAAACAATCCATAGAGAGAAACCTGAGAACTGCTTTGTTTTGTCAAGTTTCAAAGAGCTACTACAAACCATGTTGGATTTACAGTTCCAAATTCATCTATCTATATATGAGAGAACAGAGGAAAACCTAAATATAAAAACTGCTACTGTAGACGAACGCTTCAACCTAGAAGAACAAAATTTGGTGAGCCAAGTGGGATTTGTGTACTGATCATTACCACCAAGTATCATCAAGATTGGGTGAAAAAATATTTGCTGGTATTTCGGAAACTCGTTATTTCTTAGAAGCTTGTTAACCACTCTCAATGAAAGTGCTTTTCCACAGTCTGTGCCTGCGGCTACTTGAAGAGGAAACAAACCATAGCGACAAAACTGAGAACTCCTTTATTTTGTCAAGTTTCAAAGAGCTACTACAAACCATGTTGGATTTAGAGTTCCAAATTCATCTTTCTATATAGGAGAGAACAGAGGGAAACCTAAATATAAAAACTGCTACTGTAGACGAACGCTTCAACCTAGAAGAACAAAATATGGTGAGCCAAGTGGGATTTGTGTACTGATCTTTAGCAACAAGTATCATCAAGATTGGGTGAAAAAATATTTGCTGCTATTTCGGAAACTCGTTATTTCTTAGAAGCTTGGCAACCCATCTCAATGAAAGTGCTTTTCCACAGTCTGTGCCTAGGGCTACTTGAAGAGGAAACAAACCATAGAGACAAATCTGAGAACTCCTTCATTTTGTCAAGTTTCAAAGAGCTACTACAAACCATGTTGGATTTAGAGTTCCAAATTCATCTATCTATATATGAGAGAACAGAGGGAAACCTAAATATAAAAACTGCTACTGTACACGAACGCTTCAACCTAGAAGAACTAAATTTTGTGAGCCAAGTGGGATTTGTGTACTGATCATTACCACCAAGTATCATCAAGATTGGGTGAAAAAATGTTTGCTGGTATTTCGGAAACTCGTTATTTCTTAGAAGCTTGGGAACCCCTCTCAATGAAAGTGCTTTTCCACAGTCTGTGCCTGGGGCTACATGAAGAGGAAACAAACCATAGCGACAAAACTGAGAACTCCTTTATTTTGTCAAGTTTCAAAGAGCTACTACAAACCATGTTGGATTTAGAGTTCCAAATTCATCTTTCTATATAGGAGAGAACAGAGGGAAACCTAAATATAAAAACTGCTACTGTAGACGAACGCTTCAAACTAGAAGAACAAAATTTGGGGAGCCAAGTGGGATTTGTGTACTGATCCTTACCACCAAGTATCATCAAGATTGTGTGAAAAAATATTTGCTGGTATTTCGGAAACTCGTTATTTCTTAGAAGGTTGGCAACCCATCTCAATGAAAGTGCTTTTCCACAGTCTGTGCCTAGGGCTACTTGAAGAGGAAACAAACCATAGAGACAAAACTGAGAACTCTTTTATTTTGTCAAGTTTCAAAGAGCTACTACAAACCATGTTGGATTTAGAGTTCCAAATTCATCTATCTATATAGGAGAGAACAGAGGGAAACCTAAATATAAAAACTGCTACTGTAGACGAACGCTTCAACCTAGAAGAACAAAATTTGGTGAGCCAAGTGGGATTTGTGTACTGATCATTACCACCAAGTATCATCAAGGTTTGGTGAAAAAATATTTGCTGGTATTTCGGAAACTCGTTATTTCTTAGAAGCTTGGCAACCCCTGTCAATGAAAGTGCTTTTCCACAGTCTGTGCCTAGGGCTACTTGAAGAGGAAACAAACCATACAGACAAATCTGAGAACTCCTTTATTTTGTCAAGTTTCAAAGAGGTACTACAAACCATGTTGGATTTAGAGTTCCAAATTAATCTATCTATATAGGAGAGAACAGAGAGAAACCTAAATATAAAAACTGCTACTGTAGACGAATGCTTCAACCTAGAAGACCAAAATTTGGTGAGCCAAGTGGGATTTGTGTACTGATCATTACCACCAAGTATCATCAAGATTGGGTGAAAAAAATATTTGCTGGTATTTCGGAAACTCGTTATTCTTAGAAGCTTGGCAACCCCTCTCAATGAAAGTGCTTTTCCACAGTCTGTGCCTGGGGCTACTTGAAGAGGAAACAAA